>NC_064631.1:399182479-399485510 GCF_023864275.1 Schistocerca cancellata
ATTCAAAACAGTTTAGTAGGATGCACCTGTTACCTTTGGAACGCAATGGGTAAGGATTAGGCCCTCGCTGTCCAAGAACATGGACACCATCATTTTTTCAGCACTGGCGGTTACCCGAAATTTTTTTGGTGGCGGTGAATCTGTGTGCTTCCATTGAGCTGACTGGCGCTTTGTTTCTGGATTGAAAAATGGCATCCATGTCTCATCCATTGTCACAACCGACGAAAAGAAAGTCCCATTCATGCTGTCGTTGCGCGTCAACATTGCTCGGCAGCATGCCACACGGGCAGCCATGTGGTCGTCCGTCAGCATTCGTGGCATCCACCTGGATGACACTTTTCGCATTTTCAGGTCGTCATGCAGGATTGTGTGCACAGAACCCACAGAAATGCCAACTCTGGAGGCGATCTGTTCAACAGTCATTCGGCGATCCCCCAAAACAATTCTCTCCACTTTCTCGATCATGTCGTCAGACCGGCTTGTGCGAGCCCGAGGTTGTTTCGGTTTGTTGTCACATGATGTTCTGCCTTCATTAAACTGTCGCACCCACGAACGCACTTTCGACACATCCATAACTCCATCACCAAATGTCTCCTTCAACTGTCGATGAATTTCAATTGGTTTCACACCACGCAAATTCAGGAAACGAATGATTGCACGCTGTTCAAGTAAGGAAAACGTCGCCATTTTAAGTATTTAAAACAGTTCTAATTCTCGCCGCTGGCGGTAAAATTCTATCGGCCGTACGGTGCTGCCATCTCTGGGACGTATTGACAATGAACGCGGCCTCATTTTAAAACAATGCGCATGTTTCTATCTCTTTCCAATCTGGAGAAAAAATAATCGGAGGCCTTAGAACTTGAATGAACCTTGTAAAAAGGGATGTATGTACTGAATATTTATTTTGTGTGCTGCTGTGCAGCCGAAATTGTATGAAATACATCGTAATTATAGTCCACCACAGGTGATTTTTATATATTTTATTTATTATTTTTTATGTATTGTTACCACTTTCGAACATGGCTCATTTTGAAGCGGTACACTATAAATGCTATTTTTCAATTTTTTTCAGATATTACACATACCACTTACTGTCTGGAAGAAGTGCTGTATGGGTAAGAATGGCCTCCAACAAGGACGGGGTTGGGAGTGAAAATGGCCCACGTAGGAGATGGACAGAGAGAGGGAAGGGAAGGGAGAAGATGGACAGATAGAGTAGTGGGTGGGAAACGAACAGAGACAGGAGGAGGAGTAGACAGACAGGAAAAAGGGGAAAGAGCAGATGGACTGAAGGGGGGGGGGGAGCAGGCGTTGTGTGCAATATATGTGAAATACGTGTACGCGTACGAAGCCGCGAGTAAAAATCTAGTGTGAGACATAAACTGAGCCAACTAAAGGTGGGCATCACTTCTCCAAATCAATTGAGGCCATGAAAAAAAGTGGTTTTATGAAACAATTTGTAAGATTACAGCGTAATATTCGTTCCACTACGGTGGACAAAATGCGTTCCGTCATAAAAAAAATTTTGGACACCTGATACTTGTAGTTACATTGTGTGTGCTAAGTAACAACGACAAATACATTTTCGCCTGACAGCTTTGAGTAGTTACCCCTCTTTTACATAACTCCATTGCAGCAAAAATTACAACACTTTTAACTTTCCTATGCTCATGATCTTACCTCCATTCTGTAAATCAGTATCCTTAGGTCAGTTTGTGTTTCCCTACAGCTTCAGGACCATGTCTTCACAACTGTCTTTAATTCAAACTTAAATAGCTTTATAATTCCCTTCTTCCCTTCAAAATGATGTTAGTTAATGTTGCTAATCTTCTCTGTCGCTTGTAATCTTGCATGTACTGGTCCTTAACAAATAAAGTACAACAGAAGATTATCTCCCTAAGAAGCATGCTTAGAGCAGCGGTTATGATGTCCGGGAAGAATGATATTCCCTGTATCCCAGGACAGGAACAAAAAGCGAACTGGATAGCATTTTGAACTCGCTACAGTTTGTTGACACTTCAGTAGGCTGTTTATGTTTTCTTATTGGCAACGTTACGTAGCGCTCTGTATGAAAATCACTAGCTGTGCTGTGTGCAGTCTGTGGCTAGTTTGCATTGTTGTCTGCCATTGTAGTGTTGGGCAGCTGGATGTGAACAGCGCGTACCGTTGCGCAGTTGGAGGTGAGCCGCCAGCAGTGGTGGATGTGGGGAGAGAAATGGCGGAATTTAGAAATTTGTAAGACTGGATGTCATGAACTGCTATATATATTATGACTTTTGAACACTATTAAGGTAAATACATTGTTTGTTCTCTATCAAAGTCTTTCATTTTGCTAACTATGCCTATCAGTAGTTAGTGCCTTCAGTAGTTTGAATATTTTATTTAGATGACAGTAGTGGCGCTCGCTGTATTGCAATAGTTCGAGAAACGAAGATTTTTGGTGAGGTAAGTGATTTGTGAAAGGTATAGGTTAATGTTAGTCAGGGCCATTCTTTTGTAGGGATTTTTGAAAGTCAGATTGCGTTGCGCTAAAAATATTGTGTGCCACTTTAGTGAATGTTTGAGTACGTTCAGTTTTGCTCAGCTGTTTGAAAAGCAAATAATGTAAGAGGTTTATCAGCACAGTAATTCAGAAATTTTTCTAAGGGGACGTTTCATATGACGATCCTTAGCCGAGGATACCTCACTGGAATCTTCTGATTTTTTCTTGTAGTTTGTGTAATTAGTGTAGCTTTTGTTTATTGCTAGTGCGTAATTGTAGAGAGAATCTCCTTTGTAGTTGCAGTCTTTCATTGTTGTACAGTATAACAGTTGTGGCATGCATGTAGTTTTTCACCAAGTATTTCGCAGCTGCGCTTGCAATTAACGAGATATTATTTTCAGTGCTATGTTAATGTGTTCTCTTATTTTTGCTCTTCAAATTGTGCTTTTCTGTGTTATCGTGTGAAATATTGTGACAATAATGGCGTGTGAAAAACGTAATACTAGGCTCCAAAGTTAACTGAGAAATGACAGTGAAGACGAAAGCAGTGTGTTAGCACCTCCGTGTAATGAATAAACTAATGTTCAAACTAGTAATTTGGTAATTGTGCACAGGGAAATGGAGCGTTTGGCAAATAATGGCATAGAAAGTGAAACAATTAGTGAACAGGGAAGCATTATCGATCGATCGGTCGGCAATAGCTCGCCTCAGGAATCCGAAATGACAGGACACAATCTCGTAAATACTATAGATTCAGGTTTTGGGTCATCACCGTTTTCTCAAATAAGTCAAGACACATTTTCTGCTTGTCAAAATGTGAATTTTGCCGGTGCAAATTCACTGCCGAAAAGCACTGAGGAACATGTTTCAGACACCAGTGCATTGTTTTTACAGTTAATGCAACAAATGGGACAAAGGCTACAAAAGTTAGACACAACGCTTGAACAAAATCAGAAACAAATGGGACAAAATCTTCAAAAGTTAGACACAATGGAACAAAATCTTCAAAAGTTAGACACAATGGAACAAAATCTTCGGAAGTTAGACACCACGCTTGAACAAACACTTGAAGATTTAACT
Source organism: Schistocerca cancellata (assembly GCF_023864275.1). Classification (NCBI taxonomy): domain Eukaryota; kingdom Metazoa; phylum Arthropoda; class Insecta; order Orthoptera; family Acrididae; genus Schistocerca; species Schistocerca cancellata. The sequence continues at coordinate 399,186,042 of NC_064631.1, forward strand.
ACTGAGTTACATTATATTGAATCAAAATGTCTGTAATGACGTAAAAACACAAATTTGTGAGCATTTTCAACCTATACTTTCGCGGCATGAAAATGCATTACAGAATCACGAAGCAGCCATAAAAGAACTGCAAACTATTGTTCATGAAAATCATGAGACCTTACAAGCTAAAATTGAGTCAGTTGCATGGACTGATTCAGTTATGCAACTTGCAAAAACTCAGGAAAACTTAAAGGACACAGTAGATACTCTGAAAATTGGTTCAGAAAGACACATGGAGGAAATTAGTTCATTATCAGATAAAGTAGTTGAACTTTCGGATCAGCTAAATAATGTATCTACGAAGGTAGTTGATAATCTGAATGACACAAAACCGGTAGTCTTTAATGACACAGAAGAGTGCAAACAAATTAGGAAATTCAAACAAAATCAGAATCAAATTAATACGCAACACCAAAGAGAAATCCGGGAAGTACAAGATCAGCTGACACAGGTAATACAAGAATTACGTATTTCAGAGGACTCTCGCGCTCCAATACGGGAAGAGGGACATAGAAATACGGAACAGCCACAAAATAATAACACAGCGCATTTTGGAAATTATGAAAGAAATTGGCAAGGTGCACCGAATTTTGAAATGGAACCGCCGAAACGACGTAACAATGACCGATATGCGACTCGCCGACATGATGATTTTGACTATAAGCTGTTCATTACTACACGTAAATTTAAAACATTTAAGAATTCTGGCAACGACATTCATCCACAAGCGTGGCTCCATCAATTCTCTCATTGTTTTCCTCCCAACTGGCCATTGTAGCACAGATTAGAATTTATGTGTAGTTACTTAGAGAATGAACCAGCTGTAAGAATGCGATCGGTCATTCACGATTGTCACAGTGAAGGAGAATTTTATCATGCCTTCCTCTCAGCATATTGGTCTCAAGCTACACAAGACCGAGTAAAACATAGCATCATAATGACGAAACATTTCGAACAATCTGAATTTTCCAGTCTTGTGAAATATTTTGAAGACATGTTGCACAAGAATCAGTACCTGTCAAACCCATACAGCCTCTCAGAACTCATCTGCATTTGCTTAATCAAATTGCCTGAACATTTACGACATATCAATTTTGCAGGACGTTGCAAAGACGACATTGAAGCTTTTCAGGGACTGTTACAAGAATTGGAAATTGACATTGACAATCGCAGAACGCGAAAACAGGAGTACAACAATTACAGGTCACATCCGTCACAATTTCGTGATGAAAGAAATAATAACTGGACACGACAAGGCTATTCTCACAACACAAATCGTGACCAAAACAGACACTACCCCTATGACAACCGTTGGCAGGGTAGTAATAATTACAGAGAAAGATCACATTTCGATAATAATGAATATTACAGAGACACTCATAGAAACAGACAATATGGCAACCAGAACTATTATTATCACGGGAGACAGAATAACTTCAGACGCAACGGTCCACCATGCAGTGATAATTCTGGGAGAAATTCTCCACCACTTAACGGACAAGAAAGAAACTACAGGAACTACCGACATGACGACAGACGATATAATCATAACGATAGACCTGAATTTCATCAGAACTGGCAGGTTTCAAACAGGGCAGGGCCCTCTCGACAATGTGAATTTGTAGAAGTTAGACCTCTAAATCCCAATAACGACACGCGCCAACAAAGAAACAGACAATGACTTGCAGCACAGGCAGCTACGTGCGCCGGCTCGGCTTGAGGAAAATAACATAGACGCTAACCTTGAGAAAAATTCCAGTATTCCTTACCGACGTATACCGCATGATAATTGCATTCAAGTTGAAAGGGTAAAAGATTGCACCACATTTCACATGTAAAACCGTTTATTGAAAGATAATCTGCTTTTTAACTTAGTCTTTGCCATAAAACTTTTCACTTCACGCTACTAGAATTTGTCACACTGAGAAACTGTTAACATACAACAATGTTTTAAAGTTAACTATCCAGTCAAAAACCTAGGGAACTTAGACAAGTAATTACGAATGCATTGTTTAGTGAACAGATGACACAGTGTTGTTATTTGTACATTCTTCCTTATTAGTTGCATGATTACGTAACGAATATACAGCTTACATACTTAGAACATATACTGTTAATGAGATTTTAATGCAACATTTTGGTTTAGTTGAAAAGACATTCTTTATTTGAAGTACTTTCTGTGAGATTAAAGATGACTTAGTATTTGGTTTCTTTGGCAGCTACACCATTATATCACGCTGCTACTAATGAGTGACACAATTTATATTATTGCTTTTGCACTGTATTTGTTTTATATCTGCACTGTTTTTCTGTATTATTCTGGAAAGTAAAACATGTTTTAGTAGTAACTTTTGTGGTATAGCTACAATGAGACAGCCTTTTCCGTAGCACAACAATATGTTACAGCACAATACTTTGTTCATCACGGCAATAAGCGTAATAAGTAAGATATCTATAAGCAAAGCATTTCACTTTCGTTTATCATGAGGTAAGTACATTGACTTCCACAGAACTTTGCTTACGGACGACGATAATTACGACACTTGGCACATTTTTTACCCTTAAGTATTGACAGAGATTATGTAACAACAAGACACACAATTTAGCGCTACAGGACATGCATTTGAGTGATTAATTTTGTACTTAAAACATTTATTTTTAAAGATTTTTGAATTACAATGATACAAAGGTTTTCCGTGATACATTTCATTCCATTGCTGTAATCTGTAACATCTGAGGGTATAATTACATTAATTCTCAGGGGGGTACACGCTTACTTGGTGTACCATGTGTTTGGCAAGCACAAGGAGCCCTAGCTAATATGGTATTTGCTTATACAACATTACACATCGGTACCATATTTCTCTAACACATAAATTACACAGCTAACTGATCATTTAACTGAGAGAGACCAACATTTATTTTACTACATCAGTGACACATGTTTACGCAATTACACAGCTGGATAACTTCACACTTATGAAATTATATTTTGTCTGTACTTTGTGAACTGTTGATATTTTTTCGGAACCATTGTGATACTATGAGAGCTTTGAATGATGTATTTGGTATGGGATCATGATTTTTAAAGTACGTTTGAGGTAGATGACACTATTGAAATAAGCAGAGAATTTTTTTTAGGTTTTGAAATTATTGGAGGAAGCTATGACGATTTTGAGAATTGACTGAGATGTTATGATATTCTTACGACGACGATGTGTGTTATGTTGTTGAGATATGTTTATGATCAATAAGATGATGCTACCATATATGAGGAATTTGATTAGGCTACGTATTTCTTATGATGAAATATTGAAGAAGTGTCGACGAATATGTATATGTATAATAAGGTAAGGAGTAATGAGTAGTGGTTAGGGACTCTGATGTGTGAAAAAGGATGTTGGAAACCAAGAATCATACTTTAAGAGTTATGAAATGTGTGTAAATCAGTGAATGTATCACAATGCCGGCGAAAATTTTTTGGACACTGTTATATATGAGATTTTGTTTCTACACACTTCTAATGTAAATTTCTAACCTTTGATTTTTTTTATTGTATATGAGACTGTCACTGTACTGGAAACTGCTGCCGTAAATATTTCGGTAAAAAAGGTAGATGACCTTCATGTAATGTGCCGTGGAGGCCCATCCGAACTATAGTCACCTGGAAAAAAGTCATTAGTGTGTGCCTTTCAGAGGCACCGGTGGAGAAAAAAAAGAGGCCATTATCCTCGCTATTGACATTTCTTTGTAGAAAGCATCACAAATACGACACGCTGAAACTTGAAAAGATATGATTACACTGTGGAGCTCTTAATTTATGATAATTAGTAAAATACCTAATGAAATGATGAGCAACACTTTACATCTATTGTCTTTCTAGTTGAGAGATTTTTTTTTTTGCCTTTGGAGACGCCATTTGCCTAGTGAATCACGTTTCAGATGTTGCTTCATATATATATATTTGCTCATTTCGTTTAATATCTAGTTTCTAGCTGCAATGCAGCATTGGTTAAAGTAAAATTTAATAGATGTACTAATATCACTATTTTCTGTCTACAGACCCAGTAAAGAATACGTTTATGATATACTTTCTTAGAAAAGAGAGCACAAATAGACATTTCCCTTCACAGGAACTGCATAAATAATTTTTTAACGATTTGGTAACTTGACTGCTAGAGTAAGTTCTTGTGATGCATCACTCTAGTGTTAAGATGTGACATAGGTATTAAACATGGCCATTTTTACTGTAATATTTTTTCTGCTTGAGCTTTGTCATGTTTAAATATAAGTTATTGCATTTGCTGCTGCTTGCTTTGCCAATTTGCATTTTTTTGTCATTGCTGTTTGTATTAATTGTTTTGTGCTGCTGCATTGCCTCATCCCTTAGTTTAGCATCTGAGCTCAGTAGATTTAAGTTAGCTTAAGAGGGGGTAGACTATGTAAGAAACTAACTATGATGAATTGGAAGAAATGCATTGAGAATCTATAAGAAAATGGTTTGGCCAAAAAAGTTGTGTACAGTGGAGAAAAACTATTTTTGAAAGAGGATGTGAACAGAATACAGAAAGCAGGCTTAGATTGGACTTTTTGAGAATAATGATGAACGAAGGGAGATCTCCATGCAAAATACTGCAGTAAAACAAAGCCTGTCCTTTCCTTTTATCTTATCCCTCTATGTGTTTGTGTACCCTTGTGTATTTGTGTTTTTCCTGTCTTTATGTGGTTAGCTGATATTGTTATGTTGTAGAATTTTTCTAATACTATGTTATTTACTTTGTAAAGATGTTTAGACATTATTTGTTCTGTTTTTTTTTAATGCCCATGTGTGAAGTTGATGTTTCGAAAGTTATTCTGATATTTTATGTATTTACTTATGTCATAATTCCTTTAACACTGATGTATTGTTTATTTCTATTCTTTTGTAAAGCCCCTATTACTACAAATATTATCTGTATTGTTATATTCTTTAATGATGTATTTTGTACCTTTGTTATTGTATTCTTATGTTATAAAATTGTAATTGACACCAGTTCATCAAATTAAGTAACTTGTAAGTTACATTTCACTGCACATGTTTCTGATGGTCATAGTATATGAACAATATGTGAGAAGTAGGGACTGATAGTGTTTGCACGTGTGTTAATGATTCAGCAAGGGACTGGATAACAGCATTGCTGGTTCTAAGGACAATTCCAAAAACTTTGTGAGTGCACAAATGGTGGTTTATGGACTTGCTATATTGTCTGTAAGACTCTTTGATGGTGATTGTGCACCTGCACAGTCGCAACGGATGGCTGCTAGCCATCTCTACAAGGACTACAGTAGGTCTGCATCTTTGATGACCCACCAATACCATTATTTCTACAAGGACTACAGTGGGTCTACACCTTTGCTGACTCACCAATACCATTATTTTTACAAGGACTACAGTGGGTCTAAACCTTTGCTGACTCACCAATACCATTATTTCTACAAGGACTACAGTGGGTCTACATCTTTGCTGACTCACCAATACCATTATTTCTACAAGGACTACAGTGGGTCTACACCTTTGCTGACTCACCAGTACCATTATTTCTACAAGGACTGCAGTTGGTCTGCACCTCTGGTGGCCCACCAATACCACAATCTCTACCAGGACTACAGTGGGTCTGCTCTGTGATGACCTACCTACCAATATTCTTCAAAACTTCGACTGTCTCTGCTGTGGGTTTGCTCTGTTGTGGCCCATTACCTGTCTGCATGTCAAGAGTCAGCAATGTCTTTCTGTTGGAAGGACAACACTACTTCTTCAAGACTGCATGGAAATCTTCTACTTTTGACCAACATTGTATCAATAAGTGTATGCATTTGATTTCTTTGTTGTTGTAATTATGAAAAATTTTTTCAAATCTGTATTGGCCACTGCCCAAAACAATTTGTAAAATTTTTTGTGGGGAGCATGGGGGCTATGTAAGTAGGCTGTTTATGTTTTCTTATTGGCAAAGTTACGTGGCGCTCTGTATGAAAATCACTGGCTGTGCTGTGTGCAGTCTGTGGCTAGTTTGCATTGTTGTCTGCCATTGTAGTGTTGGGCAGCTGGATGTGAACAGCGCGTACCGTTGCGCAGTTGGAGGTGAGCCGCCAGCAGTGGTGGATGTGGGGAGAGAAATGGCGGAATTTAGAAATTTGTAAGACTGGATGTCATGAACTGCTATATATATTATGACTTTTGAACACTATTAAGGTAAATACATTGTTTGTTCTCTATCAAAATCTTTTATTTTGCTAACTATGCCTATCAGTAGTTAGTGCCTTCAGTAGTTTGAATCTTTTATTTAGCTGGCAGTAGTGGCGCTCGCTGTATTGCAGTAGTTCGAGTAACGAAGATTTTTGGTCAGGTAAGTGATTTGTGAAAGGTATAGGTTAATGTTAGTCAGGGCCATTCTTTTGTAGGGATTTTTGAAAGTCAGATTGCGTTGCGCTAAAAATATTGTGTGTCACTTTAGTGAATGTTTGAGTACGTTCAGTTTTGCTCAGCTGTTTGAAAAGCAAATAATGTAAGAGGTTTATCAGCACAGTAACTCAGAAATTTTTCTAAGGGGACGATACAAAGTGCATTAATGTGTTTAATGATAAAGTGCTTTTAATGAAGCTCACGTATTCGAAAACTAGCTAGAAATCGCCGCGTTGATACCGAAGATCTCATACTTCAGCAGCGACTCCGCTAAATAAATTCTCCGGTCGTCTGTAATATAGAAAGATACTTTACTTGTTTGTCCATATAGAATGAATGGAGTTCGTATGTGTGCAATTAAAGTCTACAATGAGATTGGATCATCTTTACAGCAGCGTAGGATTTTATAAAATCAGGAAACGTGATAATAATGATCTGGGTGGCCTAACCATTCTCTAGGGTTCAAAAATGGTTCAGATGGCTCTGAGCACTATACGTCTTAACTTCTGAGGTCATCAGTCGCCTAGAACTTAGAACTAATTAAACCTAACTAACCTAAGGACGTCACACACATCCATGCCCGAGGTAGGATTCGAACCTGCGGCCGAGCGTGCAGATTCGGCCGTTGAAACATCCAACCAACATCGTTCCGGAGATCCTGCAGGCGTTGTCTATACGCACACTAGTAAAGTGACCCGACAAAAATTAAGGGATTCCTCGTAATATTGCGTCGGACATCCTTTTGCCCGCAGTAGCGCAGCAACTCGCCGTGGGATGGGCTCAACAAGTCGTTGGAAGTCTCCCACAGAAATATTCAGCTAAGCTGCCTCTATAGCCGTCCATAACTGCGAAAGTGTTGTTCGGGCAGGGTTTTGTGCACGAACTGAGCTCTCGATTACGTCCCATAAATGTTCGTTGGGATTCATTTCGGATGATCTGGGTGGCGAAACCATTCTCTAGCGTTCAAAAATGGTTCAAATGGCTCTGAGCACTATGCGACTTAACTTCTGAGGTCATCAGACGCCCAGAACTGAGAACTAATTAAACCTTACTAACCTAAGGACATCACACACATCAATGCCCAAGGCAGGATTCGAACCTGCGACCGTAGCGCTCGCTCGGTTCCAGACTGTAGCGCCTAGAACCGCACGGCTACTCCGGCCGGCTCTCTAGACTTGTCCACAATCTTCTTCAAATCACTAATCAGTGATTGTGGCCCGACATAGCGCACTGTTCAAATGGCTCTGAGCACTATGGGACTCAACTTCTGAGGTCATTAGTCCCCTAGAACTTAGAACTGATTAAACCTAACTAACCTAAGGACATCACACATATCCATGCCCGAGGCAGGATCGAATCTGCGACCGTAGCGGTCTCGCAGTTCCAGACTGCAGCGCCTAGAACCGCACGGGCACTTCGGCTGGCGTAGCGCACTGTCGTCCGTAAAAATTCCATCGTTTTTTGCCGACTTGAAGCCCATGAATGGCTGCAAATGGTTTCCAAGTAGCCGAACATAGCCATTTCCAGTCAATGATCAGTTCAATTGGGCCAGTGGACTCAGTCCATTCCGCGTAAACACAGTCCAAACGATTATGAGTAACTGCCAGCTAGGAAAGTACCTTGTTGACAGCTTGGGTCCTTGGCTACGTGGAGTCTGCGTTAAATTCGAACTCTACCAACTGAAATCGGGCACGTATGACCTGGCCACGGTTTTCCAGTCGTCTAGAGTCCAACCGATATAGTCTCGAGCCTAGGAGAAGAGTTGCAGGCGAAGTTGTGCTATTCGCAAAGGCACTCGCGTCGATCATCTGCTGCCACAGCCCATTAACTCTAAATTTCGCCTCACTGTCGTAACGGGTACGTTCGTCGTACGATCCACATTAATTTCTGTTGTTATTTCACGCAGCGTTGTTTCTGTTAGCACTGACAGCTCTACGCAAACACCGCTGCTCTCGGTCGTTAAGTTAAGGCCATCGGCCAATGCGTTGTCCGTGGTGAGAGGTAATGGCTTGCATTTGGTCTTCTACGTACGCTCTTGACACTGACGATCTCGGAATATTGAGTTCACTAACGATTTACGAAATGGAATGTCCCATGCTGTTAGGTCTATTTGCAATTCCACATTCGAAGCATGTTAATTCCCGTCGTGCGGCCTTAACCGCTTCGGAAAGCTTTACACAGGAATCAGCTGAGTGGAGATGACAGCTGCCCTTTTATGCTTTGTGTACGCGATACTACCTGAATCTGTATACATGCATATCGCTATCCCATGTCTTTAGTCACCTCAGTGAATATCGGTCATTGTTTCAGAAAAAAACTGTTCTATAGCTTTTCACTACATAAATATACGAGTACACTATGTGATCAAAAGTATCCGGACACCCCCAAAAACATACGTTTTTCATATTAGATGCATGTGCTGCCACCTACTGCCAGATACTCCATATCAGCGACCTCAGTAGCCATTAGAAATCGTGAGAGAGCAGAGTTGGGAGCTCCGCAGAACTCACGGACTTGGAACGTGGTCAGGTGATTGGGTGTCATTTGCGTCATACGTTTGTACGCGAAATTCCCACAGATGTTTTGGAGAGCCGACTTTGTGCCAGGCCTCACAGACCGACATCGATATCTCTCCTCAGTGCACCACTCGCTGAAGAATGGGCTGTCATTGCCCAAGAAACCTTTCAGCACCTCATTGAACGTATGCTTGCGAGAGTGGAAGCTGTCAACGAGGCTTAGGGTGGGCCAACACCATATTGAATTCCACGATGCAGGGCGCCACGAACTTATAAGCCATTTTCAGCCAGGTGTCCGTATACTTTTGATCACATAGTGTATATTCTTGAAACCCTTGCATAAGTCTGGGGGCGAAGTAATTTCGCCGTTGTAACTGAATCAACTTCCGAGAACCCTTAATAGCTGCCGCCAACAGTGCGATTATACCACAAAATGAGACTAAAGCTCTCTCGAGCGAGATCCCAAGACAAAAGTGAGTCTGTTTGTAACATTAACATAGCAAGGACATATTGTTCACAGAGTAACGTAGCGCTAGAGTTCTAAGAGTCAGGCCCGCTCTCAGGCGAGTTATGTTTCTTGTGCTATCTATTTATATAAAAGAAAGTCGTGTTAGTTATACTATTTATAACTCAAGAACGGCTGGACCGATTTGGCGGAAAATTGGTGGAGAGGTAGCTTAGAACCAGGAGACGGACATAGGATACTTTTTATCCCGTTCGACAGCTATAAAACGTGGCATAACAAAAACGCAACTGGCATGGAATAACAAAACGAAAATGTCAGCTAAACGTCACTATAAAACGTGGTATAACAAAAACGCATCTGACATGGAATAACAAAACGTAAATGACAGCTAAACGTCTATGGTTAAGTATCAGTATATATCATTAATTAAAAATTTAAAGAAATAATTTGTATCGAAAGACGAACTTATCAACAAAGTAATCCCAAATATCATTAACTACAAAATTAATGAATGGTTGAGTGAGCGAGCAATTTTAGAGGCTAAGAATAAAGATGTAGATGACCTAAACTACATAATTCAGAATGAGATCATTGGTAAAATGGATTCATTCAAATCTATTGAGTGTGTAACAAATGAAGAATAAGCCACCAACTATCAAATTGAATTTTTAAACTCCTTGGATGTGCCTGGGTTACCACAGCGCAATTTACGCCTAAAAGTTGGCTCCGTAGTAATCATGCTTTGAAACATAAACCAACCAAAACTGTACAACGGTACGCGTTCGGTGGTAAGTAAACTGATGAACAATGTTATTTACGCGACGATACTCAAAGGAAAATTCGAAGGTGAGGATGTTCTCATTCCGAGGATTCCGATAATCCCAACCGACATGCCGTTTGAGTTTGAAAGACTTCAATTTCCGATCCGTCTTGCATTCGCCATGACCATTAGCAAATCGCAAGGCCAATGCTTGAAAGTTTGTGGTTTAAATCTGGAATATCCATGTTTTTCATATGGTCAGTTGTATGTGGCATGCTCACGGGTCAGAAGACCATCTGCGTTGTTTGTTCTTGCGCCTGATAATAAAAAAAAAAATGTCGTGTGTCACAAGGTACTTAATTGAAAAGTGGAAGCTATGCACCAAAAAGCATAAAGAAGAAAGATTCATTAAAATACTTAATTTTTTATTTGTATTTCCTAATAAAAAATTGAACTTAAACATCCAAAATCTGATTATTTATTGGCTTTAAGGCGGAACAAAGTTCACCGGGTCAGCTAGTAACTTATAAAAAGGCTTTCACAATTACCACATATAACGTATAATTGCCCTTTTCTGGCCGAACTATTTTAAGACATTTCTCTTGGTTGTACAACGCTCTGATCTCATCCCGGAGACAAGTTAACATGGCTCCAATCCCGCGGTTCCGATCTAGATGCTCGAGAAGCTACGCTTCATTGTAAGGTAATGTTTTCTCAAGGAACTTGGTCAAAAAAAAAAGAGGACAAATAAGTACATCAACGTCGCAGATTCTTGATTGCGTCTATCAAACAGATCAATAACACTGACACACAGACGGTATAGTGTAACAGAACACGGCCTGGCGTTTAGGGCTCGGGCCGTTACGTTGGCCAGGACGTACAGCGGCGGGGGACGCCACACAGCCCAGAGCGGCGCGGCAGGCGTCAGCGGACGCTGTTGCTGCATCAGCTATCACGCCACGCAGTGGAAGCTGCCAAAACTCGTTAGCAGCTCGCTTGTGTATCGCTGTGAGACAGAGCCGCCTCTCTACACACTGCGGTCAAGTCGCCAGCAAGAGCACGCAGCCGCTGCGGCCGCCCGCGGATCTACACTCCTGGAAATTGAAATAAGGACACCGTGAATTCATTGTCCCAGGAAGGGGAAACTTTATTGACACATTCCTGGGGTCAGATACATCACATGATCACACTGACAGAACCACAGGCACATAGACACAGGCAACAGAGCATGCACAATGTCGGCACTAGTACAGTGTATATCCACATTTCGCAGCAATGCAGGCTGCTATTCTCCCATGGAGACGATCGTAGAGATGCTGGATGTAGTCCTGTGGAACGGCTTGCCATGCCATTTCCACCTGGCGCCTCATTTGGACCAGCGTTCGTGCTGGACGTGCAGACCGCGTGAGACGACGCTCCATCCAGTCCCAAACATGCTCAATGGGGGACAGATCCGGAGATCTTGCTGGCCAGGGTAGTTGACTTACACCTTCTAGAGCACGTTGGGTGGCACGGGATACATGCGGACGTGCATTGTCCTGTTGGAACAGCAAGTTCCCTTGCCGGTCTAGGAATGGTAGAACGATGGGTTCGATGACGGTTTGGATGTACCGTGCACTATTCAGTGTCCCCTCGACGATCACCAGTGGTGTACGGCCAGTGTAGGAGATCGCTCCCCACACCATGATGCCGGGTGCTGGCCCTGTGTGCCTCGGTCGTATGCAGTCCTGATTGTGGCGCTCACCTGCACGGCGCCAAACACGCATACGACCATCATTGGCACCAAGGCAGAAGCGACTCTCATCGCTGAAGACGACACGTCTCCATTCGTCCCTCCATTCACGCCTGTCGCGACACCACTGGAGGCGGGCTGCACGATGTTGGGGCGTGAGCGGAAGACGGCCTAACGGTGTGCGGGACCGTAGCCCAGCTTCATGGAGACGGTTGCGAATGGTCCTCGCCGATACCCCAGGAGCAACATTGTCCCTAATTTGCTGGGAAGTGGCGGTGCTGTCCCCTACGGTCTTGGCGTGCATCCGTGCGTCGCTGCGGTCCGGTCCCAGGTCGACGGGCATGTGCACCTTCCGCCGACCACTGGCGACAACATCGATGTACTGTGGAGACCTCATGCCCCACGTGTTGAGCAATTCGGCGGTACGTCCACCCGGCCTCCCGCATGCCCACTATACGCCCTCGCTCAAAGTCCGTCAACTGCACATACGGTTCACGTCCACGCTGTCGCGGCATGCTACCAGTGTTAAAGACTGCGATGGAGCTCCGTATGCCACGGCAAACTGGCTGACACTGACGGCGGCGGTGCACAAATGCTGCGCAGCTACCGCCATTCGACGGCCAACACCGCAGTTCCTGGTGTGTCCGCTGTGCCGTGCGTGTGATCATTGCTTGTACAGCCCTCTCGCAGTGTCCGGAGCAAGTATGGTGGGTCTGACACACCGGAGTCAGTGTGTTCTTTTTTCCATTTCCAGGAGTGTATATTCTGTGACGAACCGGAGAATTCCTCGATCCCGGCTAGACTATTCCTGTCAACTGTACTACCATGCGCCAATGGTTCATTACACCAAACTACACTGAAGAGCCAAACAAACTGCTACACCTGTCTAATATCTTGTAGGGTACCCGCGAGCACGCAGAAATGCCGCAACACGACGTGGCATGCACTCGACTAATGTCTGAAGTAGTGCTAGAGGGAACTGACACTATGAATCCTGCAGGGCTGTCCATAAATCCGTAAAAGTACGAGGGGGTGGAGATCTCTTCTGAACAGTACGTTGCAAGGCATCCCAGAGATGCTTAATAGTGTTCATGTCTGGGGAGTTTGGTCGCCAGTGGGACTGTTTAAACTCAGAAGAGTATTCATGTAGCCACTCTGTAGCAATTCTGGACGTGTGGGGTGTCGCTTTGTCCTGCTGGAATTTCCCAAGTTCGACGCAATGCATAATGGATATGAATGGATGCAGGTGATCAGATAGGTTGCTTACGTACATGTCACCTGTCAGAGTCGTATCTAGACGTATCAGTGGTCCCATATCACTCCAACTGCACACGCCCCACAGCCCCACACCATTACAGAGCCTTCACCAGTTTGAGCAGTTCCCTGCTGACATGCAGGGTACATGGATTCATGAACTTGTCTCCACACCTGCACACGTCTATACGCTAGATACATCTGAAACGAGATCCGTCCGACCAGGCAACATGCTTACAGTCATCAGTCCGATGTCGGTGTTGACGAGGCGTAAAGCTTTGTGTCGTGTGGTCATCAAGGATACTTGACTTGCGCCATAGGGTGGTGGGGTTTCGGGTTCCGCTGAATAGGTCAGGAGTTCACTACACTCAGCTGGCGGCTACGCGGGTAGCGGAGGCTGTGTGGCGTGGACTGGGCGGTTTTTTACATTAGAAGGCCTCGGGAAAGTACGGGGTGGGCTGCAATCTCAAAGGGTGCATGGCAAATACAGGACGTGCTTGGATCACGGAACAGTCGGAATTGTAGTTCTAAATTGTTGTAGTTGTGCTGGGAAAGTCCCTGAGCTTCAAGCGCTAATAGAAAGCACAGAAGCTGAAATCGTTGTAGGTACAGAAAGCTGGCTAAAGCCTGAAATAAGTTCTGCAGAAATTTTTACGAAGTCTCAGACGTTGTTCAGGAATGATAGATTAGGCAGAATTGGTGGTGGAGTGTTTGTGTCTGTCAGTAGTGGTTTATCTTGTAGTGGAGTCGAAGTAGATACTCCGTGCGAATTGGTATAGGTGGAGGTTATACTTAATAGCCGAACTAAGTTAATAGTTGGCTCCTTCTACCGACCCCCAGACTCCGATGATATAGTTGCTGAACAGTTCAGAGAAAATTTGAGTCTCGTAACAAATAAATACCCCTCTCATACGGTTATAGTTGGTGGGGACCTCAACCTTCCCTCGATATGTTGGCAAAAATACTTGTTCAAAACCGGTGGTAGGCAGAAAACATCTTCCGAGATTGTCCTAAATGCTTTCTCCGAAAATTATTTCGAGCAGTTAATCCACGAACCCACGCGAATTGTAAATGGTTGCGAAAACACACTTGACCTCTTAGCCACAAACAATCCAGAGCTGATAGAGAGCATCATGACTGATACAGGGATTAGTGATCACAAGGTCGTTGTAGCTAGGCTCAATACCGTTTCTTCCAAATCCACCAGAAACAAACGCAAAATAATTTTATTTAAAAAAGCGAATAAAGTGTCACTAGAAGCCTTCCTAAGAGACAATCTCCATTCCTTCCGAACTGACTGTGCAAATGTAAACGAGATGTGGCTCAAATTCAAAGATATAGTAGCAACAGCAATTGAAAGAGTCATATCTCATAAATTGGTAAGAGATGGAACTGATCCCCCGTGGTACACAAAAAAGGGCCGAACGCTGTTGCAGAGGCAACAGAAAAAGCATGCGAAGTTCAGAAGAACGCGAAATCCCGAAGACTGGCTAAAATTTACAGACGCGCGAAATTTGGCACGGACTTCAATGCGAGATGCCTTTAATAGGTTCCACAACGAAACATTGTCTCGAAATTTGGTAGAAAATCCGAAGAAATTCTGGTCGTATGTAAAGTACACAAGCGGCAAGACGCAGTCAATACCTTCGCTGCACAGTGCCGATGGTACTGTTACCGACGACTGTGCCGCTAAAGCAGAGTTATTGAACACAGTTTTCCGAAATTCCTTCACCAGGGAAGACGAATGGAATATTCCAGAAGTTGAAACACGAACAGCTGCTAGCATGAGTTTCTTAGAAGTAGATACCTTAGGGGTTGCGAAGCAACTCAAATCGCTTGATACGGGCAAGTCTTCAGGTCCAGATTGTATACCGAATTGGTTCCTTTCAGATTACTCTGATACAATAGCTCCCTATTTAGCAATCATATACAACCGCTCGCTCACCGATACATCTGTACCTACAGATTGGAAAATTGCGCAGGTCACACCAGTGTTTAAGAAGGGTATTAGGAGTCATCCATCGAACTACAGACCTATATCATTGACGTCGGTTTGCAGTAGGGTTTTGGAGCATATACTGTATTCAAACATTATGCATCACCTCGAAGGGAACGATCTATTGATACGTAATGAGCATGGTTTCAGAAAACATCGTTCTTGTGCAACGCTCTTTATTCGCACGAAGTAATGGCCGCTATCGACAGGGGATCTCAAGTTGATTTCGTATTTCTAGATTTCCGGAAAGCTTTTGACACCGTTCCTCACAAGCGACTTCTAATCAAGCTGCGGGCCTATGGGGTATCGTCTCAGTTGTGCGACTGGATTCGTGATTTCCTGTCAGGAAGGTCGCAGTTCGTAGTAATAGACGGCAAATCATCGAGTAAAACTGAAGTGATATCAGGTGTTCCCCAGCAAAGCGTACTGGGACCTCTGCTGTTCCTGATCAATATAAATAATCTGGGTGACAATCTGAGCAATTCTCTTAGGTTGTTCGCAGATGATGCTGTAATTTACCGTCTAGTAAGGTCATCCGAAGACCAGTATCAGTTGCAAAGCGATTTAGAAAAGATTGCTGTATGGTGTGGCAGGTGGCAGTGGACCCTAAATAACGAAAAGTGTGAGGTGATCCACATGAGTTCCAAAAGAAAGCCGTTGGAATTCGATTACTCGATAAATAGTACAATTCTCAAGGCTGTCTATTCAACTAAGTACCTGGGTGTTAAAATTACGAACAACTTCAGTTGGAAAGACCACATAGATAATATTGTGGGGAAGGCGAGCCAAAGGTTGCGTTTCATTGGCAGGACACGTAGAAGGTGCAACAAGTCCATTAAAGAGACAGCTTACACTACACTCGTTCGTCCTCTGTTAGAATATTGCTGCGCGGTGTGGGATCCTTACCAGGTGGGATTGACGGAGGACAACGAAAGGGTGCAAAAAAGGGCAGCTCGTTTTGTATTATTACGTAATAGGGGATAGAGTGTGGCAGATATGATACGCGAGTTGGGATGGAAGTCATTAAAGCAAAGACGTTTTTCGTCGCGGCGAGATCTATTTACGAAATTTCAGTCACCAACTTTCTCTTCCGAATGCGAAAATATTTTGTTGAGCCGAACCTACATAGGTAGGAATGATCATCAAAATAAAATGAGAGAAATCAGAGCTCGAACAGAAAGGTTTAGGTGTTCGTTTTTCCCGCGCGCTGTTCGGGAGTGGAATGGTAGATGAACCCTCTGCCAAGCACTTAAATGTGAATTGCAGAGCAGTCATGTAGATGTAGATGTAGATACACGAGTGGGCCTTCGGCCCCGAAAGCCCTTATCGATGATGTTTCATTCAATGATTCGCACGCTGACACTTGCTGATGACCCAGAATTGAAATCTGCAACAATTTGCTGAAGTGTTGCACTTCTGTCACATTGAAGGATTCTCTTCTGCTGTTGTTGGTCCTGTTCTTGCATCTTTTTCTGGCGGCAGCGATGTCGGAGATTTGATGCTTTGCCGGATTCCTGATATTCACGGTACACTCTTGAAATGGTCGTACGGGAAAATCCCCACTTTATCGTTGCCCCGCAGAGGTTGTGCCCCATCGCTCGTGCGCCGACTATAGCGCAACGTTCAAACTCATTTAAATCTTAAAGCCATTGTAGCAGTAGTAACCGATCTAACAGCTCGAGACACTTGTCTCATACAGGCGTTGCCGACCGCAGTGCCGTATTCTGTCTGTTTACATACAGTATCTTTGTATTTGAATACTCATGTCTATCCCAGTGTCTTTGGCGCTTCAGTGTAGCACGCACGCACGCACACACACACACACACACACACACACACACACAATCAAACTAAATATCATTTATCTTTAATCGTTTTAAAAAGATTTCCAAAGACAATTCTTGCCGGCGCAAGGGAAGCGGCCTGGCGATTACGCGGGAGAGCTATGCCGCGACTGGTGACTGGGAACGTCGCAACCGAGAAAGTGATCGCAGAGGTGAACAAGTACAGCTTTCTGTACACTCGCGACGCAGAGTACAAGAACATTCTGAAGAAGGCCGAGACGTGGAGAGATATTGCCAAGAAACTCAACGAAGACCGTAAGTACTTTTCTTTTGATGTTGTAGTTGTGGTCTTCGGTAAGAAAAGTGGTTTGGTGCAGCGCTCCGGGCTAGAGTATCCCGTGCATCCGTCTTCATCCGTGCCAGCCTGCTGCAACCCATATCCATCCGATCCTGCTGTGTTTTCAAGCCTTGGTGTCCATCACCACTTTTACCTACCTTCTTTCCTTTCATTGCCAAAATGACGAGATACCTGGATGCCTCGGGATGCGCCCTGCGACAATCCATTCTCTTAGTCAAGTTGTGCCATAAATTTCTTTTTCTTCCAGTTCGGCTCAGTGTCTCCTCATTAGTTACTCCTGTGTATCACCACATTTCAAAAGCTCCTATTCTTTTCTTGTCAGAACTACTTGTCCACTGCAAGGCTACACTCCTGCAGGGCCGTACTGAGGATTTGGCGAGACTGGCCGCCGACAAGGCGCAGCCACTTTGTCTTCCCACGTTACTTTACAGAGGAAAATCCAGGAGAATTGCCCCAATTTAATCCTCGTGCCACAGAAAAGACGAGTGAAATAAGTATTAGTGGTGTTCAGAAACAGCTGAAATCGTTAAAGTTGAAAAAAGCTCCAGGGCCTGATGGAATCCCTGTCAGAGTCTATACTGAATTCTACATCTACACACATACTCCGCAAACCACCGTAAGGTGCATGGCGGAGGATACACTGTACCACTACCGGTCATTTCCGTTCCTCTTCCACTCGCAAATAAAGTGGGGGAAAAATGACTGCCTGTATGCCTCCGTACGAACCCTAATTTCACGCAATGTATGTTGACGACAGTGAAATCGTTCGGCAGTGAGTTTCAAATGCTGGTTCTCTAAATTTTCTCGAAAAGAACGTCGCCTTCCCTCCAGGCATTCCCGTTTAAGTTCCCGAAGCATAGCCATAACACTTTCGAGTTGTTCGAACCTACCGGTAACAAATCTAGCAGCCCACCTCTGAATTACTTCGATGTCTTCTTGCAATCCGACTGAACTTGAGTAGTACTTAAAACAGGTCGCACCAGCGACCCATATGCAGTCTTTCTTTTTTAATGTGTGAAATCCTATGGGACTTAACTGCTAAGGTCATCAGTCCCTAAGCTTACACACTACTTAACCTAAATTATCCTAAAGACAAACACACACACCCCTGCCAGAGGGAGGACTCGAACCTCCGCCGGAACCAGCCGCGTAGTCCATGACTGGAGCGCCATAGACCGCTCGGCTAATCCTGCGCGACATATGCAGTCTCCTTTACAGGTGAATCACTCTTTCTTAAAATTCCCCCAATAAACCAAAGTCGATCATACCACTTCCCTAACACAGTTCTCACACGCTCGCTCCATTTCATATCGCTTTTCAACGTTACGCCCAGATATTTAAACGACTTGATTGTGCCAAGCAGGAAACTAATAGTATTGTAACAGAACGTTACACGTTTGTTCTTCCCATTCATCCACATAACTTGCATTTTTCCACACTTAGACCTAACTGCCATTCATCGCACCAACTGGAAATTTTGTCTGAGTCGTCTTGTATCTTCCTATAGTTGCTCAGCTTCGACACCTTACCCTGCACCACAGCATCATCGGCAAACAACCGCAGACTGCTGCCCACCCTGTCCGCTAAGTCATATTGAGAACGACAGCGGGCCTGTCACACTTCCCTGCGGCACTCCTGACGATACTTTTGTCTCTGACGAACATTCGCCGTCGTGGAAAACATATTGGGTTCTATTACGTAAGACGTCTTCGAGCCACTCACTTATCTGTGAACTTATTCCATGTGCTCGTACCTTCCTACGGAAGCAACAGAAGTGACTGACAGCGCGCAAGGGCTTCAGGTGACAAAACACAACCGCAGATATAGCTACGAAAGTGTCCTAGATTGGAGAAGGCCATCGCTTGATTTAATTCGGCTACTTTCTTGCATTTCCATCTGTAAAGTTAACTCAGTATGAGGTATTAAACTGAATTATTCTCTTCCAATAAGATTGCTATGTCAGAA
This sequence comes from Schistocerca cancellata, assembly GCF_023864275.1. Taxonomy (NCBI): domain Eukaryota; kingdom Metazoa; phylum Arthropoda; class Insecta; order Orthoptera; family Acrididae; genus Schistocerca; species Schistocerca cancellata. The sequence goes on from NC_064631.1 coordinate 399,205,354, forward strand.
TGTTATTATCGGTTACTGCAAGTATAACATGATGAACCCACCAAAAAACGTAAATCAGAGGAACGGAAAAAGGAAAGGGAAAGGACAACCTCCTTTGTAAAAATCGAGCTTTTAGTTCTATAATTATGTGTGTAACATGTCACTGTCGAGTCGAGTCGAGACGAGGGGGAAAACTATCAATTATTTGATTGGAATGTTATTTAGGCTCTGAGCACTATGGGACTTAACTGCTGTGGTCATCAGTCCCCTAGAGCTTAGAACTACTTAAACCTAACTAACCTAAGGACATCACACACATCGATGCCCGAGGCAGGATTCGAACCTGCGACCGTAGCGGTCGCGCGGTTCCAGATTGAAGCGCCTAGAACCGCTCGGGCACACCGGCCGGCTGTTATTTAGGGTAGGGATTTCAATTCCTTTTGAGTCTGCGTGATTTTGACTGTTAGTGACCCAAACACTGGCGTGTCGCGTTCGGCGGAAATTTGGCCTTCTCTCCCAGCCGGGAGCTGACGATTTCGCTTTTTCTAACTCCACATACAGGCTGAGTCACTAACTATTGCCACCTAGAATAACTCCGAAAGTATGATAGGAGCTGAAAAGTTTGTGGGACAAACATTGCATGGGACAACCGGGGCCATAATATGACGTTCGTTTTTTGTTGCTAGGTGGGGTTGCTTCAGAGATATGAAGGTCAACTTTATTTTTTAAAATTGGTTGCTATAGTTTGGTACTTATTTTCTGATAGCGGGTATCGAGACGAATCCAGTGATGTGTAATTGTAAGATCTTTGAAGGTCAACGAAGGTCACAAAAGTGGCATGAACATCTATTTACAGAACGTGCTCGAAGTGATGACCATTGGTATCAATGCAGTGCTGCAATCTTCTTATCATGGATTAAATGATATTCCTTATCGCATCGGCACTTATCGAAGCACATGCTCTGACAATTCTCTCTCGCATATCTTTAGGCGTATTTGGAACGACTTTATAAACATCTTTTACGAATCCCCACAAGAAAAAATCCAGAGGCGTCAAGTCTGGCGAACGAGCTGGCCACGACACATCTCCTCTGCGTCCAATCCAACGATTTGGGAATTGTGTCTGCAACTCATTTCTAGCCATCAGCGAAAAATGTGCCCGAGACCCATCGTGTTGATACCACATTCTGTTCCTTGCTCCTAAATGTATTTCTTCCAATAACAGACCTAATATTTCTTACAGGAATAAGGTGTACTTCTTACCATTCAGATTTTCTTCGATGAAATAGGGGCCTATAATTCTGTACTCCAGAACCCCACTCCATACATTCACCGACCACGGCTTTTGGTGTGCAACTTGCCGCAGCCAACATGGATTTTCAGTTGCCCAATAATGCAAATTATGATTCCCACGGTTCGTGAATGTAGCCTCGTCAGTAAATACAATCAAATTAATAAATGTGTCATCCCTCTGAATCTGAATTTGAGCCCATAGGCAGAATTCAATGCGAGACGTACAATCTGCACCAGTTAATTCTTGGCGGAGACTGATATGGTAAGGATGATATTTATGGTGGGACGTGGTCGTCCAAAACCACACGACCAACTCGTTCTTCACCGTCCTTCAACCCTTTCCATAGATGCTCACGATAGCAGTACGCCAACAGGCGACCAGTTTCGCCGTTTCAGACAGTCCCGTTTCCAGCCGCAACGTCATAACATTGTGCCTTTTGTCAAAACCATGTGAATCAGTGGACCTCCGCATTTGCGGTACGTATCTTCGGTTGCCAGTTCGTCTCTCTTACGCTTACGTTCTATCATTGCTGCGTCACGTGCCCGCAACAACACCAGGAGGCATTCAGCCTCGCGGTGGGCACTGGTCGTAATGTTTTGGCTCATCCGTGATGTTTTATTTTCGATTATTCTCCTCTAGAAGAGCATGTAAACATCAGCCATTCACAGGTTCACTCCCTTTTCCTCTCTTCTGTTCAACGGGAAAACTCTTCATTAATTCACTGTGTTTTTTCTTCCTTTTTTCTCTCTATTTTCTTCGTTTGAAACTGGTTTAATCTGTTTGTTTCTGGACTTTCACCTAGTGGTCTTTAATTTACTTGCGTCAACGATGTTATAATTATTTAGTGCGTCTGTTTTCATCCATTCTACATTGGTGTACGCAGAACTGTAGGCGTCCTTTCCTAACTTAATGTAACAACGTCTGTGTTTTCGTCGAGTTGCTTTGTAGGTCGTCTGACCCAAGTTCCGTCTGGAAGAACAGCGTCGTGGAATTTTCTAAGGATTTTTCGTTCTTGTTTCTCGATGTCGTGAATTTCTGCCATCCCTCTAATAACTGTGGTTTCTCTCGCTTACAAGGCTTCCGGTGAAACAAACCTTGCTGTAGTATCTTAGTTTTGCATTCTTTTTCTGTAGCGGTTCCATGTCAGCATGTCTTTCGCTGTTTGAATATTCTTTCCATGTTGCAAATTGTATTCAGTCCTGAGGGGTGGATGGTTTCTCCTAAATACTTAAAGTGAGTGAACTCTCACATTTTTTCAAACTGTCTTCTCAGTGAGAAGGTTCCTACTAACAAGAGGGAGTTCAGTTTTACAGGAGATTTCATGCAGATTATCTAGTGCTAATTGGGTTTCATCTTTGTTGTTCGTGAATATAGCCAGGTCATCTGCAGACGCCCAGAATTTCAGTGACTTTTTTTCCTTCTCCTTTCCAATTTGGATGCTTTTTACACGTTTTTCCCTTTTTCTGATTATTTTTTCCAGCATGATGGTGAACAAAAGTGGGAATAAGCCATCTTCTTGTCAGACTGCTGTGTGAACGATGAATGAGTTTCAGATTTCTCACATGAATTTCACTTTTGAGGTTGTTTCCGATCATGTTTCCTGGATGACAGTCCTAATTTTTCTATCAACTTTTACTTCTACTAGGATTTGTCTGTCATCAGAATAGTGAGCTACCGCGCAGGATTAGCCGAGCGGTCTTAGGCGCTGCAGTAATGGACTGTGCGGCTGGTCCCGGCGGATGTTCGAGTCCTCCCTCTGGCATGGGTGTGTGTGTTTGTCCTTAGGATAATGTAGGTTAAGTAGTGTTTAAGCTTAGGGACTGATGACCTTAGCAGTTAAGTCCCATTAGATTTCACACTCATTTGAACATTTGAACAATAGTGAGCTTTTTCTGAAATTCGTAAACGTGACAGTAGTATTCCAGCATCGTCTGATGTGTCTTCTAATGGTTTTGAGGTTCCAGATCGGTTCGATGTCTGTCAGTGGAATCTTTTATACACTCCTGGAAATTGAAATAAGAACACCGTGAATTCATTGTCCCAGGAAGGGGAAACTTTATTGACACATTCCTGGGGTCAGATACATCACATGATCACACTGACAGAACCACAGGCACATAGACACAGGCAACAGAGCATGCACAATGTCGGCACTAGTACAGTGTATATCCACCTTTCGCAGCAATGCAGGCTGCTATTCTCCCATGGAGACGATCGTAGAGATGCTGGATGTAGTCCTGTGGAACGGCTTGCCATGCCATTTCCACCTGGCGCCTCAGTTGGACCAGCGTTCGTGCTGGACGTGCAGACCGCGTGAGACGACGCTTCATCCAGTCCCAAACATGCTCAATGGGGGACAGATTCGGAGATCTTGCTGGCCAGGGTAGTTGACTTACACCTTCTAGAGCACGTTGGGTGGCACGGGATACATGCGGACGTGCATTGTCCTGTTGGAACAGCAAGTTCCCTTGCCGGTCTAGGAATGGTAGAACGATGGGTTCGATGACGGTTTGGATGTACCGTGCACTATTCAGTGTCCCCTCGACGATCACCAGTGGTGTACGGCCAGTGTAGGAGATCGCTCCCCACACCATGATGCCGGGTGTTGGCCCTGTGTGCCTCGGTCGTATGCAGTCCTGATTGTGGCGTTCACCTGCACGGCGCCAAACACGCATACGACCATCACTGGCACCAAGGCAGAAGCGACTCTCATCGCTGAAGACGACACGTCTCCATTCGTCCCTCCATTCACGCCTGTCGCGACACCACTGGAGGCGGGCTGCACGATGTTGAGGCGTGAGCGGAAGACGGCCTAACGGTGTGCGGGACCGTAGCCCAGCTTCATGGAGACGGTTGCGAATGGTCCTTGCCGATACCCCAGGAGCAACAGTGTCCATAATTTGCTGGGAAGTGGCGGTGCGGTCCCCTACGGCACTGCGTAGGATCCTACGGTCTTGGCGTGCATCCGTGCGTCGCTGCGGTCCGGTCCCAGGGCGACGGGCACGTGCACCTTCCGCCGACCACTGGCGACAACATCGATGTACTGTGGAGACCTCACGCCCCACGTGTTGAGCAATTCGGCGGTACGTCCATCCGGCCTCCCGCATGCCCACTATACGCCCTCGCTCAAAGTCCGCCAACTGCACATACGGTTCACGTCCACGCTGTCGCGGCATGCTACCAGTGTTAAAGACTGCGATGGAGCTCCGTATGCCACGGCAAACTGGCTGACACTGACGGCGGCGGTGCACAAATGCTGCGCAGCTAGCGCCATTCGACGGCCAACACCGCGGTTCCTGGTGTGTCCGCTGTGCCGTGCGTGTGATCATTGCTTGTACAGCCCTCTCGCAGTGTCCGGAGCAAGTATGGTGGGTCTGACACACCGGTGTCAATGTGTTCTTTTTTCCATTTCCAGGAGTGTAGATCAGGAGTCCATTACACGCAGGAAGCAACTACACGGATAGCTGGGGCTGTGCAGCATGGACTGGACGGTTTTTAGGTTAGAGGTCCTGGAGAAACATAAAAAGGGCTTCAATCTCAAACACAGAAAGAACGTCATTCTAGGTACCATCGGTATAATAGTTATAAATTGTCACAGTTGTGTTAGGAAAGTACCAGCGCACCAAGTGCTAATAGAAGTACTGTTGCTAGAGTCGCTATAGGCACTGAAAGCTGGCTAATGCCAGAAATGAGTTCAGCCGAAATTTTTCGCAAAGGACCGATGTTCAGAGAGGATAGGCTACATACACTTGGTGGCGGCGTGTTTGTTGCTGTTAGAAGTAGTTTATCTTGTAGCGAAATTGAAGTAGATAGTTCCTGCGAGTTAGTACAGATAGAGGTTAATCTTGGCAACTGGAGTAAAATAACAATAGGAACTTTTTACCAACATCCCAACTCAGATAATATAATTGCTGAAAGATTCAAAGTAAACTTGAGTCTAACTTCAAACACATATCCGACTCTTACATTTATAGTTAGTGGCGACTTCAACTTTCCCTCGATATGTTGGCGAAAATAAGTGTTTTAATCTGGAGATACATACAAAACATCATCCGACATTGTGCTAACCGCATTCTCTGAAAACTAATTCGAACAACTAGTTCATGAGCCCACTCGAATAGTAAACAGTTGTGAAAATACATTTAACCTCTTAGCAACAAATAATACTGAGCTAACAATGAGCATCAAACCGGATACAAGGATTAATGAACCCAGGGTTGTTGTAGCAAGACTGAATACTGTAACTCCTGAACCCACCAAAAAGAAACGAATAATACATTTGTTCAAAAATGCAGATTCGGTTGAAGCCCTTCCTGGGAGACAATCTCCACTCCTTCCAAATCAACAATGTAAGTGTAGACCAGATGTAGCTTAAATTCAAAGAAATAGTATCAGCAGCAATTGAGAGATTCATACGAAATAAATTAACAAAAGATGGAGCTGATTACCCATGGTACACAAAACATGTCATAACACTGTTGCAGAAACAACAAAAAAAGCATGCCAAATTTTAAACAAACCCAAAATCCCTAAGACTGGTGATCTTTTGCAGAAGCTCGAAAGTTGAACTTGACTTCAATGGGAGATGCATATAATAGTTTCCACAACGAAACTTTGTCTCGAAACCTGGCAGAAAATCCAAAGAGATTCTGGTTGTATGTAAAGTGTGCTAGCAGCAAGACACAATTACTACCTCCTCTGTGCAACAGCAATGGAAAGACTATCGATGACAGTGTTGCCAAAGCAGAGTTACTAAACACAGCCTTCCGAATTTCCTTCACCAAAGAAGACGAAGTAAATATTCCAGAATTAGAATCAAGAAAGCTGTCAACAAAAGTAACTTAGAGATACATATCTTTGGAGTAGTGAAACAACTTAAATCACCTAATAAAAGGAAGTCTTCTGGTCCAGATCGTATAGCAGTTAGGTTCCTTTCAGAGTACGCTGATGCAATAATTTCATGTTTAAGAGTCATATACCACCATTCATTCGCTGTAAGATGCATAATCAAATTCTGTAAATTTGCACAGGTCATACCCATATTCCAGGAAAACAACAGCACTAATCCTCTAAATTGCAGGCCCGTGTTATTAACGTCGATATGCAGAAGCATTCTGGAACATACATTGTGTTCGAACACTATGAATTACCTGGAAGAGAAAGGTCTATTCACGCTTAATCGATATGGATTTAGAAAATATAGTTCCTTTGAAATACAACAGCCCTTTACTCACACGAAGTGTTGAGTGCTATCGACAAGGGATTTCAAATTGATTCCATTTTTCTAGATTTCCAGAACGATTTTGACCTGTACTTCACAAGTGGCTTATAACCTATTGTCTGCTTATGGAATATCATCTCAGTTATGTGACTCGATTCATAATTTCATGTCAGAGAGGTCATAGTTAATAGTAAGTGACAGAAAGTCATCGAGTAATAACAGATGTGATTTCTGCCATTCCCAAAGGTAGAGTTATAGGCCCTCTGCTGTTCTTATCTATATAAACTATTTCAGAAACAATCTGAGCAGCTGTCCTAGATTGTTTGCAGATAATGCTGGTCTAGTAAAGTCACCAGAAAATAATTTTGATAAGATATCTGCATGGTGCGAAAATTGGCAACTGACCCTAAATAATGAAAAGTGTGAGGTCATCCACATGAGTGCTAAAACTAATCTGTTATATTTAGGTAACACGATAAATCAACCAAATCCAAAGGCCATAAATTCAATTAAATATTCAGGAATTATAATACGTACAACTTAAATTGGAAAGAACACATAGAAAATGTTGTGGCAAAGGTAAACTGAAGACTGCGTTTTACTGGCAGAACACTTAGAAGATGCAACAGATCTGCTAAAGAGATTGCTTATACTATGGTGTCTTTCCTCTTTCGGAATACTACTGCATTGTGTGGGATCCTTACCAGATAGGATTAACAGAGTACATCGAAAATGTTCAGAGAAAGGCAGCACATTTTGTATTATCAAGAAATAGGCGAAAGAGTGTCACGAACATGATACAGGATTTGGAGAGGAAATCTTTGAAACAAAGGAGTTTTTCGTTGTTGCAGGATCTTTTCAAGAAATTTCAATCACCAACTATCTCCTCCAAACGCGAAGATATTTTTTGACGCCGATCTACATTGGGAGAAACGATCATCATAATAAAATAAGCGAAATCAGAGCCTGCATGTTCTTTTTTTCATGAACTGTTCGAGATTGAAATAATAGAAATTAGTGTGACGGTGGTCTGATGAACTCTCTACCAGGCACTTAAGTGTGATTTGCAGAGTAGCCATGTAGATGTAGAAAAAGTGCTCACCTATGCTGAGTCAGCACATTCTGCTAGAATGCTCAGTGACTCACTACCATCAGCAGTCCTAGGTATATCCTAACTGCATTTCGAATATCATAGTAATAACCTTCAGATCGCGACATATCTGCCATTGATGGTCTTTATAATTTAATTTTTCAAGAAACAATATTACATTTTCATAGTACTGCGGGCCGGTGTGGCCGAGCGGTTCTAGGCTTTTCAGTGCGGACCCACGCTGCTGCGGTCGCAGGTTCGAATCCTGCCTCGGGCATGAATGTGTGTGATGTCCTTAGGTTAGTTAGGTTTAAGTAGTTCTAAGTCTAGGGGACTGATGACCTCAGATGTTAAGTCCCATAGTGCTTAGAGGCATTTGAACCATTTGAACCGCATCACTCCCTCACGTTTACAGCAAGACCTACAGGAATAGATGGCAACGCGTTTCTGTTGTGAAACAGAACAGCTTTCGAGCTTAAATTAGAGGAGTTAATGAGAAGTCTCCAGTCCTCGGGACTATGCTCCATTCTCAAATATACCATCAGACCATTTACATCATCTATTCCAAAAGGTTGTTTTCCATTACATAAAGTGACATTAAGTCTCTTTCCCGATGTCTGTATAGAGGCATGTTCACTAGCCCAGAAGTTTGGTCTAGCTTTTTGATAACTCCAGATCACGAATTAAATCAAGACGTTCTTCTTGAGAAATTCTGTGTAGCCTACTGGGCGATATGGTTCAAAATGGTTCAAATGGCTCTGAGCACTATGGGACTTAATATCTGCGGTCATCAGTCCCCTAGAACTTAGAACTACTTAAACCTAACTAATCTACAGACATCACACACATCCATGCCCGAGGCAGGATTCGAACCTGCGACCGTAGTAGTCGTGCGGTTCCGGACTGAGCGCCTGAACCGCTAGACTACCGCGGCCGGCTACTGGGCGATATCGATTCTGATGTAAAGACAAGGTTTTGCTTTCATTCGCCCTTTATGTCTGCATGGTATTGTAGTACTCAGTGTTCTGGAGTGATAGGAACAGACAGACCTTCTCAATGCAGTACTGATCGTATAGCTGATGTCATGTTGGAAACACGATGGCCCGCTTTTTCTTTGTCTACATTGCATGTTTAAAGGGAGCCACCATACAAAAATAACAATCACTGACATGATTTGAAGCTTCTCGTCATGTCTTGGGAACTATAGATGGCAATGACTTTACTGTTTTGTTTAACCAACAACGCAGATATACTGCACATGAATTGCAGCAAATGTTTGGTTCGCAGGGTTTATCCTCATCTATTTTACAGTCAAAGTAATGGTAATATGCTGTCTTTATTAATGGACTGAATTCACGTTTCTGAGAAGCAAAAGTCACTTCACTGCACACATAGCAAAAATTACTCGCGATCTTAACAGACTCTCGTGGCATCTTGAAGGTGAATTTATCTGAAATGTAAATGAAATAAATTTGCTAAGAAAAATATAGGTTATGAATATGACTTTTACATCCAAGAATATAAATAAAGTTTTGTGCTTGATTTCTTATTTACCTGTAAAAATGTAACTTCCAACAAAGGAAATTACTAAGAAAGAAGAACAGACAGATTTTCTAAGCCCAGCAAAGAACATTTCTGTAAACACATGGCTTCTCTAGGAGCAAAATATGGCATGCCCCGTGTGGACAGCCTCTATATGTAACAATAACAAGGTACCAACATTGCAAAATTTCCCTCTTCCATAAAATTAATTCCTGTTTATTCAAGGGAATGACATCTAATAAAACATTTTAAACATGATATTCGTATATTTCACATCGAAATGAAGAAGAATTAAACATTTTAACTCGGACGGATTATGAGGGTAGACCAGTGTTATTGGCTTAATGAAGCTATGAAATTAACTGCTTATTAAGTACAATTTATCCTTTCCCTTGAGTCCTATTAATAGAGCATCTAAAACCAAATAATTATCTTTCATGTTTATGCTTAAGCCATCTTATCCAGTCATTAATAACTTTGACTTTTCGTTGTTAACAACAAAGTATGTTCCTGATATATTCTTTCTCTGCAGCTGAGACTGTAAAAGTGAAGTGGAACAACTGTAGGGATGCATACTTGAAACACAAAAAGTCTGTCAAAGGTGCTACGGGCCAGAGTGTGACTATGTACAAATCATGGCCTTATTCTAAAAATATGAAGTTTATGGACCGTATACTTGAAGCACGATTGGCAAAATCAAATGATTCTCCTTCAAGTGACAGTGAAAGTCGATCAGAGGGACGAACAGCACCTAAACCTCTCTCTTCAGCAGGGTCACTGTCATCTGACACTGAAGTTCCATTGCAGGACGACTGTGCAGAGAACATTTTGCTACCATTCACGTCGTGGCAGATGAAGCTGCCGTCAAGAAAGATTTAAAAAAGCGAGTGTGTGATCTATGAGCAACCAGTTCCTCGGAAAATAAACGAAACTCAGAAGACAAACATGATGAGATAGATCACTTATTTTTAAGCTACGCAAAAATTTTCAAACGTTTCGCAGTCCGTTCACAACGTAAAATGAAACTACAACTACCGCAGTTATTTTCAGAAACTGAAAGCGCAGAATAAGACGAGCAACATGCAACACAGATCGCTTCAAGTCTTTCAACAACAAACTCGGCTCGCACTTATGTCACTGGACCTTACCCCTGTTTCTATCAACACGACTGCGATTTAGTGGCCGTGCGGTTCTAGGCGCTACAGTCTGGAACCGAGCGACCGCTACGGTCGCAGGTTCGAATCCTGCCTCGGGCATGGATGTGTGTGATGTCCTTAGCTTAGTTAGGTTTAATTAGTTCTAAGTTCTAGGCGACTGATGACCTTAGAAGTTAAGTCGCACAGTGCTCAGAGCCATTTTGAACGACTGCGATTTGAGACATAAAAACTGTCAAAATAAATTATTACACTACAAGTGTTCGTTACGCTGTTAGAGTATTATCTTGTAGATCCATTACGGCTCTGTAATTATGAACGCACAATCCAACTACCATACCTCAGTCCAGTTCTAATCTTTCTGTTCAACATATTGGCCTCTTCCTGTTTGACGTAATTATCGTTATTTTTAAGTGGGAGAAGTTGTGTAACTCCTCGATAGACTCAGAGGGCTTCTAAAATAATTAAAAAATGGATACTAAAGAGCTTACCTTCTTTAACACTGTGTTGGACATAAAATAAAATAAAAACACAATTTAAAATAAAAACCCGTAGTAACTATGTGTTCCATTTTCGAAACTCATCTTCTGTCAAACATGTTCCCAAAATGTTCAGCAATTTCAATTCGAGCATTTCCAGTGGTGGGTATCGTCCCTTTTACGGAAATGACATTAAGTCACGGGAAGGAACCTACAGTGCACTCGGTGAGTATACCAGGAGAAATTGTCCACGAGGAGGAAATCCCAAGAGAAAACAAGAGCACAGGTTGAGGTCAGCTGCAAGTCGTCGCTCTTATCGGTACCAGCGTCGCTGTCTGGGATATGAGACTGTCATCGGCTCTGTCCTGTATTGGAAAAAGTAGTGAAGATGAAGACAGAATATAGTCTCACCCTTGTGGTTAACGTTATACAGGGTGTTACAAAAAGGTACGGCCAAACTTTCAGGAAACATTCCTCACACACAAATAAAGAAAAGATGTCATGTGGACATGTGTCCGGAAACGCTTAATTTCCATGTTAGAGCTCATTTTAGTTTCGTCAGTGTGTACTGTACTTCCTCGATTCACCGCCAGTTGGCCCAATTGAAGGGAGGTAATGTTGACTTCGGTGCTTGTGTTAACATGCGACTCATTGCTCTACAGTACTAGCATCAAGCACATCAGTACGTCGCATCAACAGGTTAGTGTTCATCACGAACGTGGTTTTGCAGTCAGTGCAATGTTTACAAATGCGGAGTTGGCAGATGCCCATTTGATGTATGGATTAGCACGGGGCAATAGCCGTGGCGCGGTACGTTTGTATCGAGACAGATTTCCAGAACGAAGGTGTCCCGACAGGAAGACATGCGAAGTAATTGATCGGCATCTTAGGGAGCACGGAACATTCCAGCCTATAACTTGCGACAGGGGAAGACCTAGAACGACGAGGACACCTGCAATGGACGAGGCAATTCTTCGTGCAGTTGACGATAACCCTAATGTCAGCGTCAGAGAAGTTGCTGCTCTACAAGGTAACGTTGACCACGTCACTGTATGGAGAGTGCTACGAGAGAACCAGTTGTTTCCGAACCAAGTACAGCGTGTGCAGGCACTATCAGCAGCTGATTGGCCTCCACGGGTACACTTCTGCGAATGGTTCATCCAACAATGTGTCAATCCTCATTTCAGTGCAAATGTTCTCTTTACGGATGAGGCTTCATTCCAACGTGATCAAATTGTAAAGTTTCACAATCAACATGTGTGGGCTGACGAGAATCCGCACGCAATTGTGCAATCGCGTCATCAACACAGATTTTCTGTGAACGTTTGGGCAGGCATTGTTGGTGATGTCTTGATTGGACCCCATGTTCTTCCACCTACGCTCAATGGAGCACGTTATCATGATTTCATACGGGATACCCTACCTGTGCTGCTAGAACATGTGTCTTTACATGTACGACACAACATGTGGTTCATGCACGATGGAGTTCCTGCACATTTCAGTCGAAGTGTTCGTACGCTTCTCAACAACAGATTCGGTGACCGATGGATTGGTAGAGGTGGACCAATACCATGGGCTCCACGCTCTCCTGACCTCAACAATCTTGACTTTCATTTTTGGGGGCATTTGAAAGCTCTTGTCTACGCAACCGCGATACCAAATGTAGAGACTCTTCGTGCTCGTGTTGTGGACGGCTGTGATACAATGCGCCATTCTCCAGGGGTACATCAGCGCATCAGGGATTCCATGCGACGGAGGGTGCATGCATGTATCCTCCCTAACGGAGGACATTTTGAGCATTTCCTGTAACAAAGTGTTTGAAGTCACGCTGGTACATTCTGTTGCTGTGTGTTCCCATTCCATGATTAATGTGATTTGAAGAGAAGTAATAAAATGAGCTCTAACATGGAAAGTAAGCGTTTCCGGACACATGTCCACATAACATATTTTCTTTCTTTGTGTGTGAGGAATGTTTCCTGAAAGTTTGGCCGTACCTTTTTGTAACACCCTGTATATATGTTAAAATATAAGTATAAAGTAAAAGTGACAAATCACTGACTTAAAAAAGCATTTTTGTACTTACTGGCTACTAATGTTGTTGAGATACGTTGAAAATGCAGGAATAAGGCACAAACGAAGTTAAAATTTACGTCCATAATGATAAAATCGCAAAATATGTGCTGATTGGCATGAGAAGGTGTTTCATAACCTCACCTAGTGAACTGACATCACCCTGGTGTCTCTTGAGTTAGGAAAATTTAGAATGCGAGAGTACATGATGCGTGGAATAAGCGCACAAAAGTAGAGGAATTAAACGCACTGTTCGTCGCACAATTTCTATTTTATTTTTTGGGACCAATGAAATTAGTCAAATATAAAATAACTTGCAATACCTTATTTGTAAGTGATAAAGGGAAAAAAAAGACGGAAGGTTGAAGGGTGAACGTAATAGAAATGATGGGAAAAGATCGAAAAAAGAGGGGAAAGAGGGAGGAAAAATTTCGTAGTAAAAATTCACAAAATATATACGAAAGTTAGGATAAAAATATCATAAATATACATCAACAAAAATTAAGTATCATGTAATCTGCGGTATACTGCAAAGATTGAAATATGATGTTCTACACAAAAGGAATAAGTACTACAGGTCCAAACCAAAAATTTTATTTGACGAACATCTCGATGCAAGAAGCAACAATACCAGGAAAACGGATAAAGAGGAAAATGACATATTCATTACAGCCTGCATGACTAGAAGCCACCCAGTTGTCAAAAATAAGGGCTTGAAACTATCTAAAAAATCCTTGTTTTTAGGTTGCGCCTGTTCATTTAAAATAAAACCGTCTTTCTGAGCGAAATGTTTAAAGGTTGCCAATTCCCCCAACAAATCAGATTTGTAGTTTTTAACATGCTATGTAAGAGGACTAAATCTTTTAAGTTTTGCAGCGAATGTTCGAGAAGTAGCAAATTATCGGCAAAGAACTGAATACAATTCCACGTCCATTATCTAGCAAGTGTTCTTTGTATCTTACTTTAAAATATCTCATCGTCTGGCCTATATAATAACACATACATGTACTGCCCTCTCGCTTCCTAAATTTACTTCAACTCAAGAGACATCGACGTCAGTTCACCAGGTTCTGTTGTGGAGCACTTTCTAATGCCAGTCAGCACGATATGTTGCGATTTTATTTTTATGGAGGTGAATTTTATCTTCGTTTGTGCCTTATGGCTACATTTTTATCTCCACAACATTATGTAACCAATAGCCTTAGTAAGTCAGTGATTTGTTGTCACTGCTATTTTATACCCATATTTAACATGTACATAATTTTAGCTATTTTAGGTGTCAAACATGGATCCTTCTGAAGCAGGCGTTTTGTAATGAGTCGAAAACTAGGTCAAGGAGTTTTAATAAACCTTTTTACCATTGCAACTGATTTGGTTGTTTGTCACATTTTCTTCACTATGATTGCATTCTACGCTGCGTCCAACCATGTTCAAGATTTTTAAATTGATATTTCTCCTTAAGCCACCATTTCCAATCATTAAATACTTTGGTTTTTCGTGTTTAATAAGAGAATATGACCCCCCCCCCCCATGAACCATGGACCTTGCCGTTGGTGGGGAGGCTTGCGTGCCTCAGCGATAGAGATGGCCGTACCATAGGTGGGACCACGACGGAGGGGTATCTGTTGAGAGGCCAGACAAACGTGTGGTTCCTGAAGAGGGGCAGCAGCCTTTTCAGTAGTTGCAGAGGCAACAGTCTGGATGATTGACCGATCCGGCCTTGTAACACTAACCAAAATGGCCTTGTTGTGCTGGTACTGCCAACGGCTGAAAGCAAGGGGAAACTACAGCAGTACTTTTTCCCGAGGGCATGTAGCTTTACTGTATGGTTAAATGATAGTGGCGACCTCTTGGATAAAATATTCCGGAGGTAAAATAGTCCCCCATTCGGATCTCCGGGCGGGGACTACTCAAGAGGACGTCATTGTCAGGAGAAAGAAAACTGGCGTATTACGGATCGGAGCATGGAATGTCAGATCCCTTAATCGGGCAGGTAGGTTAGAAAATTTACAAAGGGAAATGGATAGGTTAAAGTTAGATATAGTGGGAATTAGTGAAGTTCGGTGGCAGGAGGAACAAGACTTTTGGTCAGGTGAATATAGGATTATAAATACAAAATCAAATAGGGGTAATGCAGGAGTAGGTTTAATGATGAATAAAAAAATACGAGTGCGGGTAAGCTACCACAAACAGCATAGTGAACGCATTATTGTGGCCAAATTAGACACGAAGCCCACGCCTACTACAGTAGTACAAGTTTATATGCCAACTTGCTCTGCAGATGATGAAGAAATTGATGAAATGTATGATGAGATAAAAGAAATTATTCAGGTAGTGAAGGGAGACGAAAATTTAATAGGCATGGGCGACTGGAATTCGAGAGTAGGAAAAGGGAGAGAAGGAAACATAGTAGGTGAATATGGATTGGGGCTAAGAAATGAAAGAGGAAGCAACCTGGTAGAGTTTTGCACAGAGCATAACTTAATCATAGCTAACACTTGGTTCAACAATCATGAAAGAAGGTTGTATACATGGAAGAAGCCTGGAGATACTGACTGGTTTCAGATAGATTGCATAATGGTAAGACAGAGATTTGGGAACCAGGTTCTAAATTGTAAGAAATTTCCAGGGACAGATGTGGACTCTGACCACAATCTATTGGTTATGAACTGTAGATTAAAAGTGAAGAAACTGCAAAAAGGTGGGAACTTAAGGGGATGGGATCTGGATAAACTGACTAAACCAGCAGTTGTACAGACTTTCAGGGACAGCATAACGGAACAATTGACAGGAATGGGGGAAAGAAGTACAGTAGAAAAAGAATGGATAGCTTTGAGGGATGAAGTAGTGAAGGCAGCAGAGGATCACGTAGGTAAAAAGACGAGGGTAAGTAGAAATCGTTGGGTAACAGAAGAAATATTGAATTTAATTGATGAAAGGAGAAAATATAAAAATGCAGTAAATGAAGCAGGCAAAAAGGAATACCAACGTCTCAAAAATGAGATCGACAGGAAGTGCAAAATGGCTAAGCAAGGATGGCTAGAGGATAAATGTAAGAATGTAGAGGCTTATCTCACTAGGGGTAAGATAGATACTGCCGACAGGAAAATTCTGCAGAGACCTTTGCAGAAAGGAGAACCCCTTGTATGAATATCAAGAGCTCAGATGAAAACCCAGTTCTAAGCAAAGAAGGGAAAGCAGAAAGGTGGAAGGAGTATATAGAGGGTCTATACAAGGGCGATGTACTTGAGGACAATATTATGGAAATGATAGAGGGTGTAGATGAAGATGAAATTGGAAATATGATACTGCCTGAAGAGTTTGACAGAGCACTGAAAGACATGAGTCGAAACAAGGCCCCGGGAGTAGACAACATTCCATTAGAACTACTGACGGCCTTGGGAGAGCCAGTTCTGACAAAACTCTACCATCTGGTGAGCAAGATGTATTAGACAGGCGAAATACCCTCAGACTTCAAGAAGAATATAATAATTCCAATCCCAAAGAAAGCAGGTGTTAACAGATGTGAAAATTACCGAACTATCAGTTTAATAAGTCACTGCTGCAAAATACTAACGCGAATTCTTTATAGACGAATGCAAAAACTGGTAGAAGCCGACCTCGGGGAAGATCAGTTTGGATTCCGTAGAAATATTGGAACACGTGAGGCAATACTGACTCTACGACTTATCTTAGAAGAAAGATTAAGGAAAGGCAAACCTACATTTCTAGCATTTGTAGACTAGAGAAAGCTTTTGACAATGTTGACTGGAATACTCTCTTTCAAATTCTAAAGGTGTCAGGGGTAAAATACGGGGAGCGAAAGGCTATTTACAATTTGTACAAAAACCAGATGGCAGTTATAAGAGTCGAGGGACATGAAAGGGAAGCAGAGGTTGGGAAGGGAGTGAGACAGGGTTGTAGCCTCTCCCCGATGTTATTCAATCTGTATATTGAGCAAGCAGTAAAGGAAACAAAAGAAAAATTCGGAGAAGGTATTAAAATCCATGGAGAAGAAATAAAAACTTTCAGGTTCACCGATGAGATTGTAATTCTGTCAGAGACAGCAAAGGACTTGGAAGAGCAGTTGAACGGAATGGACAGTGTCTTGAAAGGAGGATATAATATTAACATTAAGAAAAGCAAAACGAGGATGATGGAATGTAGTCGAATTAAGTCGGGTGATGCTGAGGGAATTAGATTAGGAAATGAGACACTTAAAGTAGTAAAGAAGTTTTGCTATTTGGGGAGCAAAATAACTGATGATGGTCGAAGTAGAGAGGATATAAAATGTAGACTGGGAATGGCAAGGAAAGTGTTTCTGAAGAATAGAGTGTAGCCATGTATGGAAGTGAAACATGGACGATAAATAGTTTGGACAAGAAGAGAATAGAAGCCTTTGAAATGTGGTGCTACAGAAGAGTGCCGAAGATTAGATGGGTAGATCACATAACTAATGATGAAGTATTGAATAGAATTGTGGAGAAGAGGAGTTTGTGGCACAACTTGACAAAAAGAAGGGACCGGTTGTTAGGGCATGTTCTGAGGCATCAAGGGATCACAAATGTAGCGTTGGAGGGCAGCATGGAGGGTAAAAATCGTAGAGGGAGTCCAAGAGATGAATACACTAAGCAGATTCAGAAGTATGTAGGTTCAATAAGTACTGGGAGATGAAGAAGCTTGCACAGGATAGGGTAGCATGGAGAGCTGCATCAAACCAGTCTCAGGACTAAAGACCACAACAACAACAACAACAAGAGCATATGCTGTTGATATATTGTTTCTTTGCAGCTGAGACTGTAAAAATCAAGAGGAGGAACTGTAGTGAAGTGTACTTGAAATACAAAAGGACTGCTTAAGGTGCTACGACCAAGAGTGTGATTAGATACAAATCATGACACTGGACCCAAAAATATGAATTTTTAGGACTGTATACTTGAAGCGTGACCGACGAAATCAAATGATCCTCCTTAATGCTGGCCATACTGTACCGGTAACAGCGAAACTCGATCAGACCATCGCCAGCATCTGAAGCTGTTTCTTCAGCACGATCGCTATCATCTGACACCGAAATGCCATCGTAGCACGACTGTGCACAAAACATTTTGCTACCATTCACGTCGTGGCAGATGAAGCTGCCGTCAATAAAGATTTAAAAAGGCGAGTGTGTGATCTATGAACAACCAGTTCCTAGGAAAATAAACGAAACTCAGAAGACAAACATGATGAGATAGATCACTTATTTTTAAGCTACGCAAAAATTTTCAAACGTTTCGCAGTTCGTTCACAACGTAAAATGAAAGTACAACTAGCGCAGTTATTTTCAGAAACTGAAAGCGCATAGTAAGACGAGCAACATGCAACAAAGATCGCTTCAAGTCTTTCAACAACAAACTCGGCTCGCATTTATGTCACTGGACCTTACCCCTGTTTCTACCATCACGACTGCGATATGAGACATTAAAAAATGTCCAAACAAATTACTACACTACAAGTGTTCGTTACGCTGTTACAGTATTATCTTGTAAATCCATTACGGCTCTGTAATTATGAACGCACAATCCAACTACGATACCTCAGTCCAGTTCTAATCTTTCTCTTCAGCATATTAGCCTCTTCCTGTTTGACGTAATTATCGTTATTTTTAAGTGGGACAAGTTGTGTAACTCCTCGATAGACTCAGAGGGCTTCTAAAATAATTAAAAAATTTATATTAAAGAGTTTACCTTCTTTAACACTGTGGTTGGCATAAAATAAAATAAAAACACAATTTAAAGTAAAAACTCGTAGTAACCCTATGTGTTCCATTTTGGAAGCTCATCTTCTGTCAAACATCTTCCCAAAATGTTCAGCAATATCAATTTGAGCATTTCCAGTGGTAGGTATCGTCCCTTTTAGGGAAATGACATTAAGTCATGGGAAGGAACCTACAGTGCACTCGGTGAGTATACCAGGAGAAATTGTCCACGAGGAGGAGATCCCAGGTGAAAACAAGAGCACAGGTTGAGGTCAGCTGCAAGTCGTCGCTCTTATCGGTACCAGCGTCGCTGTCTGGGATATGATACTGTCAGCGGCTCTGTCCTGAAACTGGAAAAAGTAGTGAAGATGAAAACAGAGTATAGTCTCACCTTTGTGGTCTGGGCAAAGCTGAAGATTTCCAGCTTCGTTCTGAAGACTGTGTAGGATCTTCTGTTCTGGAGCCTAGTGGAGAGTCGAAACCATATATCCCCGGTTCTGTAAATTTCTCGATCTGCTCTAAGCACCAGACTTGCAAAGCCGTCGTGCATAAGACAGAAAAGTGTTAAATACCAGAAACGGACGCTCAAGTGGCAAAGTACGTATGGAACGCACATGTTATATTTTTAGGTTAGGCGAAAATCCGAGACCACCAGCAGAAAAAACAGCATCAGATAAGCCAGCTATCCAGAATAACATACTGAGAAGTTATTTGTATTTCATAGATCATGTATGCCAATTAAAATCACATAAATAAAATTTTTGTAATCCACTTGGGAACCAAAAGCTAACGGTAAGAACAGCCGCAGCAGGGACAGCGTGAATTACCATGTCACAGGCTAGCCGCCGCCCTGTGGCTTTTGAATCCGGGCCGGCCGGAGTGGCCGATCGGTTCTAGGCACTACAATCTGGAACCGCGCGACCGCTACGTCGCAGGTTCGAATCCTGCCTCGGGCATAGATGTGTGTGATGTCCTTAAGTTACAGGTTTAAGTAGTTCTAAGTTCTAGGGGACTGACGACCACAGCAGTTAAGTCCCATAGTGCTCAGAGCCATTTGAACAATTTTTTTTTTTTTTTAATCCGGGAGGTCAGAGACTTTGGCGTCCTGTACGTAGACGGGGAGAGGTGGGTAACCAGCCTCAATCGTTCGTTGACTTACATTAAAAATTTAGCCCACCAATGACATTACCGATAAAACAAGAAATTTGGCACCCTAAAGGACAGAGTGAAGGGAAATGAACAAAACTTCCAGTTAGTGACAGCCTTGGGAGCAATCAGTTGGGTAACAATGAGGAAGAAGTCAGCCAAAAACTGCAGCAAAATGGATCAATCAGTGAGTTGTAGAATGAGATGAATCGACCAGTCGAAGCATTTGGAGTTCATATATGAGCACTGTAAGTCCCTCCTTCTTTTTATTAAGGCAGTCTGCGTATTTTTGCGTGTTTGAATGTTAGTAAACAATCGATGTTGGTTGACAGCATAGGGGGTGAACTTTCATCCACGGTACATCCGCCATGTACAGAAAGTTCTTAGCCGTGTGCCTGCTGATGCGTGCCATATCTACCACTCCAACAATTCCGATCAAAATTTCCACCAAAGTACTATCATTAATATGACGAGTTTCAATGGAGTTCACACTGATTTGACAGCACTCGAGCTACACTGGAGCGCCAAAGTAACTGGCATAGGCATGTGTATTCATATATAAAACTGGTTCAAATGGCTCTGAGCACTATGGGACTTAACAATTGAGGTCATCAGTCCCCTAGAACTTAGAACTACTTAAACCTAACTAACCTAAGGACATCACACACATCCATGCCCGAGGCAGGATTCGAACCTGCGACCGTAGCGGTCGCACGGTTTCAGACTGAGGCGCCTAGAACCGCTCGGCCACTCCGGCCGGCGTATTCATATATAGAGACATGTAAACAGGCAGAATACGGTGCTAGGGCCAGCAATACCTATATAAGACAACAAGTGTCAGGCGCAGTTGTTACATCGATTACTCCTGCTACAATGGCTGGTTATCAAGATCTGAACGAGTTTGAACGTGGTGTTATAGGCGACGCACGAGCGATGGGAGACAGCATCTCCGAGGTAGCGATGAGTGGGCATTTTCCCGTACGACCATTTCAAGAGTGTAGCGTGAATATTAAATCTCCGGCATCGCTGCGGTCGGAAAAAGATCCAGCAAGAATGGGACCAATGACGACCGAAGAGAATCGTTCAACGTGACGGAAGTGCAACCCTGCCGCAAATTGCTGCAGATTTCAATTCTGGGTCATCAGCAAGTGTCAGCGTGCGAACCATTCAACGAAACATCATCGATAAGGGCTTTCGGAGCCGAAGGTCCACTCGTTTACCCTTGATAACTGCACGACACAAAGCTTTACGCCTCGCCTGAGGCCGTCAACACCGATATTGGACTGTTGATGATTGGAAACATGTTGCCTGGTCGGACGAGTCTGGTGTCAAATTGTATCGAGCGGATGGACGCGTACGGGTATGGAGACAACCTCATGAATCTATGGACTCTGCATGTCAGCAGGGGACTGTTCAAGCTAGTGGAGACTCTCTAATGGTGAAGGGCGTGTGTAGTTGGAGTAATACGGGACCCCTGACATGTCTAGATACGACTCTGACAGGTAGCAAGTGCGTAAGTATTCTGTCTGATCACCTGCATCCTCTCGTGTCCATTGTGCATTACGTCGGACTTGGCCAATTCCAGCAGGACAATGCGACACCCCACACGTCCAGAATTGCTACAGAGTGATTCCAGGAACACTCTTGTGAGTTTAAACACTCCCCAGTCATGAACATTACTGAGCATATCTGGGATGCCTTGCAACGTGCTGTTCAGAAGGGATCTCCACCCCTCGTTCTCTAACCGATTTATGAACAACCCTACAGGATTCATGGTGTTAATTCCCTCCAGCACTACTTGAGACATTAGTGGAGTCCATGCCATGTCGTGTTGCGGCACTTCTGCGTGCTTGCGAGGGCCCTACACGATATTAGGCAGGTGTACCAGTTTGTTTGGTTGTTCAGTATATTATACAGGGTGTCCCACTAAAATCTCGCTGATTTCAAGAGCCCAGGAGAGAAAAACAACAGTAGATACGACAGTGAAATCAGGGAGGTTTGAGTGGGACACGCTGTACTTTTAACACTAGCAAGAGTATACCTATGAGCCTAGTCACAATTGCTCTCCAATCACATTCATCCGCTTAACACCGTTTGTATCGAGTTTGCCATTGGTCATAGGTTCTTTACAATCGGCTTTAATTTAATAGTTTATCCCTTTCTTGCTAAATAACCTTATTTCTACAAAGTAATAACTTTTACACCGGATCGCGCACATTGCGACCCTTCCTTTATGAAGGCTCAGGCTGAACTC
Organism: Schistocerca cancellata; assembly: GCF_023864275.1. Classification (NCBI taxonomy): domain Eukaryota; kingdom Metazoa; phylum Arthropoda; class Insecta; order Orthoptera; family Acrididae; genus Schistocerca; species Schistocerca cancellata. The sequence continues at coordinate 399,227,320 of NC_064631.1, forward strand.
TAATTAGCTCTCAGTTAACATGGAGATGGTATTACGTCAGTAGTATTAATCTTGCCACGAATTATCTCACTCTTTCTCATGAACGCGCAGAATGCGAGCATGCGGGATCTGTCCTCAGATTTGGTCAGACTCGACTCACTTAATTCCGCGCCAAACCAAGCGGCGGGTATCATACTACTCCCTTCTAGTACAATGTGACTTCCCCGTCAGTGACGCTAACTCGCTGGAACAAAGGTGCTTAAGAGTAGATTCGACCTGTCCGGGACGGGACTGATGTCCGTACCCACACAGACTCTGCTTCAGAGATGAATACAGGTTCATTTTGAAGTGACTTGAGAGTTGCGCAGGAGAACCTTTCAGAAGATGCTCATGAAGCGTTATGCGTCATGCTTTTTGCATAAAGGGTAATGATCGTTCCTTCTGGAGGCATGTCAACCTGTTGTCTACTCAATTTTCAGACTGTGAGTCGGATTTGTGCACCGTTCTGGTGTCTATCGCCACTTTTGTGACGCTCTCATTTTCCATTCTGTTTCATTGATCCTTCTTAAGGGCCAATTCTTGAAGTATCAATTTGTGTTTCCTTTTCTGACATCAGCTTCCGATTATAACGTCGACAACATCTGTGCGAGCTAATAAGTGCAGGCAACAGACGCCGTGAGCGAGGACAGAAACGCCGCTTATGCCGTTGCGCAGCACTCAGATGGAGGCAGATTAGGCCGGGAGTGTGGAATGAAAGAGTTAAGCTGCCTGGAAAAGCATTTTAATGCGTCGGAACACAGAAATTAAGGCTGCCACCTGTCAACCAGCAGACATTTGAGGTAAAAAGACATTCGGCAGGAAATCGACACGTCTCGTCAACATTATACCAGCCGCCCCTGCATCCACGTAATGGTCATTCCATCACGTGGTAAGATAAAGTGGTTAATCCCCCTCCCCCAAATATGGCCAATTACTGAGCCATGCCTACGCCCATTCAATCTGGTCCTGAGTTTATATTCGTATTCATGATTTGTGAAAGCAAGATTATAATAATAAATGTAAATACTTCCATGTATTTATTATTAATTAGAATTTTTCATAAACTTATAGTGCCCAGCAAGAGGCCATTTCCGTTTATGAATTTATTTCATTTTGAGAACTAGTGTGGGGCGACCTCACTCGCATTTCAACTCATCAGGTATACACTGAGGTGACAAAGGCCTTGCGCTTACTCCTAACATCGTGTCGGACCTCTTTCTGCCCGGCGTAGTGCCGCAGATTGACGTGGCAAGTACTCAGCATGTCGTTAGAAGTTCCCTGCAGAAATACCGAGGAGTCCGCAGCTCGTGGTCGTGCGGTAGCGTTCTCGCTACCCGCGCCCGGGTTCCCGGGTTCGATTTCCGGCGGGGTCAGGGATTTTCCCTGCCTCGTGATGACTGGGTGTTGTGTGATGTCCTTAGGTTAGTTAGGTTTAAGTAGTTCTAAGTTCTAGGGGACAGATGGCCATAGATGTTAAGTCCCATAGTGCACAGAGCCATTTTTTTTTAATACAGAGCCATGCAGCCTCTAAAGCCGTCCATAATTGCGAAAGTGTTGCCGGTGTATAATTTTGTGCCCGAATTGACCTCTCGATTATGTCCCATGTCAGGTGATCTGGGTGGCCAAATTATTCGCTCGGAATGTCCAGAATGTTCCCCAAAACAATGGCGAACAACTGGGGCCCGGTGACATGGCGCATTGTCGTCCATTAAAATTCCATCGTTGTTTGGGAACATGAAATCCATGAATGGCTGAAACTGGTCTCTAAGAAGGCGAACATAACCATTTCCAGTCAATTATCGGTTCAGATCTACCAAAGAACGCACTATATTCCATGTAAACACAGACCACACCACTACAGAACCATCACCAGCTTTCACAGCACGTTGTTGACAACTTGGGTCCATGGCTTCGTGGGGTCTGCGCCACATTTGAACCCTAACATCAGCTCTTAACATCTGAAATCGGGACTTATCTGACCAGGCCACGGTTTTCAGTTGCCTAAGGTCCAATCGATGCGGTTGCGAGCCCAGGAGAGGCACCGCAGCCGATGTCGTGCTTTTAGCAAAGGCAGTCGTGTCGGTCGTCTTCTGCCGTAGCCTATTAATGCCAGATTCCGGCGCACTGTCCCAACGGGTACGTTTGTCGTACGTTCCACGCTGATTTCGGCAGTTATTTCGCAGTGTTGCTTGTCCGTTAGCGTTGGCAGCTCCACGCAAACGCCGCTGCTCTCGGTTACCAAGTGTAGGCCGTCGGCCACTGCATTGTCATGATGAGAGGTAATGCCTGAAATTTGGTACTCTCGGCACACTCCTGACACTGTAGTCTTGGAATACTGAATTCCCTAACGATTTCTGTAAAGGAAAGTCCCATGCGTCTAGCTCTAACTACCATTCCGCGTTCAAAGTCTTCTAATTCCCGTCGTGCGGCCATAATCATTTCGGAAACCTTTTCACGCGAATCATCCGAGTAAAACTCACAGTTCCGTGCGTAAGTGATAATACTGCCATCTGTATATGCGCATATCGTTATCCCAAGACTTTTGTCAACTAAGTGTGTAGTAAGATATACCAGCCAGCGGTCACACACTGATGATTAAGATATTAAAGATATTAAACATGAAATCAGCATGTGAAAGGCGATGAAAATCTAATAATCGTTGGTGATTGGAATAGGGGAAAAAGTAGAAGACAGAGAAGGAAGAATATGGGCGCAGTAGTAAGAAAGAGAGCAGAAAAAGGCCGACTGAGTTCTACAATAAATTTCTGTTCAAAAATCAGAAGAGCAGGAGGTATACTTCCAAAAGGCCTGGAGAAATGGGTAGATTCAAGCTGGATTACATCATTGGCAGACATCAGCTATTGGATTGTAAGACGCATCTAGAAGCAGATATAGACTATGATCTCAATTTACCGATGGTGGAGAGCAGACTGAAGTGTAAGACATGTGTTTGGGAGAATCAAAGTGGAAAATAGTGAATTACAGGAAGGTGTATTTAATGTTCTCTAAGTCCGTAGGCTACAGTAATGAATATCACAACAGGCAGTTCGGTTGAAGAGAAATATGCAGCTCTAAAGAGGGGAGTCACAGAAAGGGACAGACAAATGTAGGTGGAAGGAAGGTAACTGCGAAGAAACCGTGTATAACGGAATAAATACTTCAGTTGATCGACGAAAGAAGGAAGTGAAAAATTGTTTCGGAAAAGAATACAGCAGTATAACTCACTTAGCAATGAAGTAAATAGGGCATGAGGAATGAGAATGTGATGTGGCTACATAAAAAGTGTGAAGACATCGAAAAAGAAATGATTGACGGAAGGATTGTTTCAAAATAAAGAAAAAGAATTGGGAACATGTACAAGAATAAATTGGAGTCTATATGGAAGACATCGGGGTTTCACTTAGTATTAGAGTTTAACAGAGCTTTGGAAGACATGTGATCAAACAAGGTGAAAGGCACAGTTAACATTCCTTCGGAATTTCTAAAATTATCATGGGTACTGGCAACGAAAGGACTATTCAAATTGGTGGTAGAATCTGTGAATTTCGAAAAAATGTCAACCACGCAATCCTTATAGCAAGGGCAGATAAATGTGAAAACTATTCCACATTATCATGCATCCAAGTTGCTCAAAAGAATAATATGCAGAATAATTGAAAAGAAAACTGAGGATATCTTTCGTGACGAATAATCTGACTGCAGGAAATAGAAAGCACCAGATAGGCAGTTGCGATGTTGCCATTGTTAATGAACGCAAGACTTAAGAAAAATCAAGACACTTTCATTGAATTTGTGGACCTAGAAAAACCGTTTGGTAATGCAAAATGGGACAAGATGTTTGATATTCTAAGAAAAACAGGACTAAGCTAAAGTGAAAAAGACTGGTAATATACAATATTTGTAAGAACCAAGAGGGAACAATAATAATGGAAGAGCAAGAACAAAGTGCTCGAATTAAGAAGTGTATTAGACAGGGAAGCTGTGTTTCGTCCCTACTATTCAATCTATTCATCGAAGTAGCAATGACGGAAATAAAAGAAAGATTCAAGAGTAGGAGTAAATTCAGGATGAAATGATATCAATGATAAGATTCGTTGATGACATTGCTATCCTCAGTAAAAGTGAAGAAGAATTATAGGTCTGGTGAATGGAATGAACAGTCTGATGAGTACAGTAAGTGAATTGAAAGTGAATCAACGAGAGACGAAAGTAATGAGGTGTAGGAGAATGAGATTAACGACAAACTTAACATCAAAATTCAGGAGTACGAAGTAGACTAAGTGAATGAACTCTGGTACCTTGGAAGCAAAATAACAAATGATGGACAGAACAAGGAGGACATACGAACAGACTAGCACAGGCAAAATAAGTCTACTAGTGTAAGACATCGGGCATAATTTGAGGAAGAAGTTTCTCAGTATGTACCTTTGGAGTACAGCATTGTATGGAAGTGAGTCATGGACTGTGGATAATCGAAAAGAACAGAATCGAAGAGATTCAAAAGTAGTGCTATTAAAAGGTCATGAAAATTAGTTGGAATGATGGGGAAGTTCTCCGCAGAATCAACGAGGGGAGAAACGTGTGGAAAGCACTAACACGGAGAAGGTACTGGATGTCAGGACATGTGGTAAGATATCAATAAATAACTTCCATGGTACTACAGAGAGGAGAGGAACGTGTGGAAAACACTAACAAGGAGAAGATACTGGATGACAGGACATGTGTTAAGACCTCAAGAAATAACTTCCATGGTACTACAGAGAGCGGTACGGGGTAAAATCTGTAGGGGATAATAGAGATTTAAATACATCCAATAAATAATTTACGACGCTGGGTGCAAATGCAAAGGTTGAAGAGGGTGGCACAAGGGAGGAATTCAGGCGTTGTCTGCTATAACATCGAAATTTAACAAACACTCGACGCGCTTACCAATGTTATAGTGGATTTTGTGTCTTTTCTCCCGTACGAACCATCGTCTTTTCCCAAACGGGTTTCATCTTCATTTGATTGGTAACTTTGTTTAGTGAAACGTTTCGTGAGGGCTCGATTGTCCATTCTGCGACTTTTCTCCTGCCAAAGAGATCAAACACCTGAAAGCGAAAGGTTATCTGGGTTTTACGTTACCCGGCAAGAGAAAAGGCCTAAGTTGTGTACAGATATAGTGTTATTCAGTAGTACTTCCAAGACTTCAGATGACGAGTGCGAGAAAACTACAGGACATACATAAAATCCAGGCACATTTTTAAGATTTCCGGTAAACGTGGGTGATGCCAACGAGGCTGTTGTCGAAATGTGGGTCTTAGAGAGATACTTTGCCCTTTTATTCAGACATATGTCAATGTCGCACCCCTTCTCGGTCACGCCACAGGAGGGCGTGAAAAAGGAGCACTGAAAAAGCACAAACACCCTTTGCTGCTTCGGATCGCATTCAAATTTCCCCGAATGATTTTGAATGGTCCCTAATGGTTCCATCCTGTATTCTAGTGCAAAGATTGCGGCCGCACTAGAATCCAAAGGCGTAAGATCGTGTTCAATGGGGATGCAGCACCACAATGTCCGTAGAGAGGGGTTGTTGCACACAGGGGTGTCAGCAGCGTCAAGAACGTCTTCCTATTGATCGTCGCACTGCGAAATGTCGTTTTCGACCGCGAAGTGTGTGGGAATCAAAGTCCCGAGGAAAGGACTGGTGTCATTGATGCCCTTCTTCCCACACTCTGCGTCGTTGACGTGCCAATTCTGAGCGGCGGTGTGTCGTGAAACATTTTTCTCGGTTACCCATAAAAAAAAATCACGCGATTTCAACTCTGGGCGTCGCGGTTCTGATCTCCATCGCAGAGGTGTCAAAAGAGGAGGTGAAATGTGAATAAGAGAGTCGGTGACGACCTTCCCGTTGTGTGACACATCCAGGTGGCGTTGGGAAGAACTGTGGTGAAATTTGGTGCCAATGTGATATCATTAACCCACTTGAAATGTCAGATGAGCTTGTGAGCTGTGGATTTTTTCTCGCCTGTGTCGACGCCCTGTTGCCCGAAGCCTCGCCGAGTCAGAGGGTGACGTCGTGAGGCACAACGCTTTTGCAGCAGAACAGAGGAAGGTTGTAGGCACCTTTGATACATATTTCTAATTTATGCTTCTAAACGGGAGACAGTTACGGTGCTTCTAAAAAGTTATACTTTAATTCTTTTGTGGAATGTTTTTGTAGGTATATATTTTCGAGCAAAACAGTCTCGGGATTTTGAGCTGTTTCCTATTCTTTCACTACTCATCACTGTGCACAGTTTTCCATGCGAATATCGTCTGGGAGGTTCAACACGAATTTTACTTTAGTCCTTGACAAAGTCTATTATTGTTGCTAGTTCCTTATTGCTGTTGCAATATTTCGAATTTCTGAAAGAAGCACGGTTTCCCATTGCTTCACCGTCACCGGTCAGGTGCCAAATTACACAAAAGGCAGCTCTCACAGTACACGCGATTTCCGCGCCGACGTGTAAAAAACTGACCACAAGTGTTTTCCAGTAAGGAATATTACGTCAGAGTGCAACAGAATACTTTCTTGCTACAAGTAAGTAACGCTTCAGACACGAAAGCCGGTCGTTATAGAAGAGGCTTTATAGCCCGCCGTTTACGGAGCGCACAGCAGAAGACCGTAAGCGGAACCCTGTGGCACGCCTGGTGAGCCCCTCCTCGAGAGGCGACTTCTGCCGGGAAAGCCGGCAGGCGGTCGGTCGGTGCGGACAATAACCGGGTCGTAGCGGTATGCGCAGCTGCAGGAATCCGCGGCCTTGCTGCCCCCACCGCCAATGCGGCCGCTCCGGCCTCTCACCTGCTGCAAACACCACCTCCTGCGGCACGAGCTCTTCTGCGCGTCAGTGGCACCTCATCCATTCTTCTGAACCTTCACTTACTAAGCAGAACTTTCTCGCTTTCCTTTGTTCGGCATTCTGTTAGAATACACTGATTCATTGCACAGCTACGTGTTTATTCTAATCTTATATTAATCCATCTTCTCCTCCTGCCCCCCTCCAAGTCAATCACCTTTCCCTCTCTATCTCCTCCACACCCCTTCTAAGTCCATCTCCCCCTCTGCCCATGTCCACCTACCCTCTAAGTCAATCTTCTCCTCCACCAACATCTGCTTCTCACATCCTCTAGGCCCATATGCTCCTCCCCCTGACTTAACCCATCTCCTCCTCCCTTCTCTCCATCCATTTCTTCCCCCTCTCCACCTGTCTCCACCTATCTCCTCCTCTTTCCTTTCTCTGTCCACCTCCTCCTCTCCTTCTCTCTGGTCCTCCTCTTACCTTTCAGTCAATTTCTCCCTCCACTCTCTCCATGTCTCCTCCTCCCCATCTGTGCCCAATTCCTCCTTCCCCCTCTCTATTTTTCCGTGTTCTTGTCACCATTTCTCTTCCAATAGGACGTTGCTGGTTCTTACCACCACAGTATTTGTTTCCCTGTGGTAAGTAGTATGTGTACCAAATTCAGTGAATTCGATCCAGGAGTTCAGGAGGAGCTTCTTATCAGTGGCTTTGTTCACGTACGAACATGTCACATACATTTAACATATTTCACACATATATATACACGTGATTGACCTTTATCTGTAGCAGCTTCGTTTTCACACAGCTCAATGTTTATGACGACACATCTCCTGAACTATGAGCTGTAAAATGATATAATTTTGCAGGTACATTCAGCGGCTTATGTGGATACTGTCCGCGAAGTTTGTTGAGAGTAGAGCTAGTAGCAAACAAGTTCGATGAACCCTCTGCCAGGCACTTAAATGTGATTTGCAGAGTATCCATGTAGATGTAGATGTCTAATGCGACAGTTTTACTGCCTGAACAGCGAAAATATAATAAGCTATAAACTTCCAACTTTTCATCATTTTATGGGGACTATCAGCGATAAAAAGTGTCGTAAAGATGTGAAATAGCGTGTAAAGTTTGTTGCAATTCAGTAAGAACTTCGTTCTGAAATACTGGATGAATGCAGTCTGGGTATTCGCATGTCGAGGCCTACTCTTTCTTTTCACCCCTACCTCCATCGCTTTGGTACGTAGGTGGTTCATATCCCCTCAGCGATTCTTTCTAGACAGTAAGTGAGATGTGTACCACGTTTGATTAAAATCGGTCCAGTGTTTTAGGAGGAGATATGGAACATACATACGCTATGTGATCAAAAGTATCCAGACACCCCCGAAAACATACGTTTTTCATATTAGGTGAATTGTGCTGCCATCTACTGCCAGATTCTCCATATCAGCGACCTCAGTAGTCATTAGACATCGTGAGAGAGCAGAATGGGGTGCTCCACGGAACTCACGACTTCGAACGTGGTCAGGCGATTGGGTGTCACTTGTGTCATTCTCTGTACGCGAGATTTCCACATCCTAAACATCCCTAGGTCCACTCTTTCCGATGAGATAGTGAGGTGGAAACGTCAAGGGACACGTACAGCACAAAACGCACAGGCCGACCTCGTCTGTTGACTGAAAGAGACAGCTGACAGTTGAAGAGGGTTGTAATGTGTGATAGGCAGACATCTGTCCAGAACATCACACACGAATTCCAAACTGCATCAGGATCCACTGCAAGTACTATTACAGGCGGGATCCGGCCGTTGTGACAGCGGTTTTGGGCGCTTCAGTCCAGAACCGCGCTGCTGCTACAGTCGCAGGTTCGAATCCTGCCTCCGGCATGGATGTGTGTGATGTCCTTAGGTTAGTTAGGTTTAAGTAGTTCTAAGTCTAGGGAACTGATGACCTCAGATGTTCACTCCCATACTGCTTAGAGGCATTTGAACCATTTTGAGTTAGGCGAGAGGTGAGAAAACTTGGATTTCATAGTCGAGCGGCTGCTCATAAGCCACACATCACGCCGGTAAATGCCAAACGACGCTTCGCTTGGTGTTCAGGAGCGTAAACATTGGACGACTGAACAATGGAAAAACGTTGTGTGGAATGACAAATCACGGTACACAATATGGCGATCCGATGGCAGGGTGTGGGTATGGCGAACGTCCGGTGAACGTAATCTGCCAGCGTGTGTAGTACCAACAGTAAAATTCGGAGGCGGTGGTGTTTATGGTGTGGTCGTGCTTATCATGGAGGAGGCTTGCACACCTTGTTGTTTTGCGTGGCACTATCACAGCACAGACGTACATTGATGTTTTAAGCACCTTCTTGCTTCCCGCTGTTGAAGAGCAATTCGGGGATGGCGATTGCATCTTTCAACACGATCGAGCATCTATTCATAATACACGGCCTGTGGCGGAGTGGTTACATGACAACAGCATCCCTGTAATGGACTGGCCCGCACAGAATCCTGACCTGAATCCTATAGAACACCTTTGGGATGCTTTGGAACGCCGACTTCGTGCCAGGCCTCACCGACCGACATCGATACATCTCCTCAGTGCAACACTCCGTGAAGAATGGGCTGAACGTATGACTGCGAGAGTGAAAGCTGTCATCAAGGCTAAGGGTGGGCCAACACCATATTGAATTCCAGCATTACCGATGGAGGGCGCCACGAACTTGTAGGTCATTTTCTGCCTGGTATCCGGATACGTGTGACCACATAGTGTACATTTTTTAAATGCGTATGGCTACTGTTGGCCAAATGTAGAGAATAATTTAGAAATTTGAGCGTACTAATAACTTACCAAATTTAAAAAATTACATCCAGAATAGCAAGAGCATTAAGACAGATACAGTTAGTTACACTGTTGTACAAATGGCTCTAAGCACTATGGGACTTAACATCTGAGGTCATCAGTCCCCTAGACTCAGAATTACTTAAACCTAACTAACCTAAGGACATCACACACATCCATGCCCGAGGCAGGATTCGAACTTGCGACCGCAGCAGCAGCGCGGTTCCAGACTGAAGCGCCTAGAACCGCTCGGCCACAGCGGCCAGCTACACTGTTGTTGAGTGATCTTCCGTCTAAAGACTGTTTTGATGCAGCTCGCTCGTTAGCCAATCCTCTGCATGCTTCTTCTCTGCACAACTGCTGCAATATATATATGCTCTCAACACTGCTTACTGTAGTCGTCTCTCACATACAATTCCACCACCAAATCAATTACTCCTTGATGTCTCGAGACGTGTTCACTTAATCGGTCCCTTCTTTTATTGCCATTAATTTCTTTTCTCTGCCATTCGATACAGTACCTCTTCACTAGTCTTCCGACCTATCCCTCTCCTATCCCTCTCATCTTCTACATTTTTCTGTAGGACCGACTTCTATACTGTCTACCGATCGCGTTTCACTTCCATGTAAGACTACATAGCAGGTAAATACTTTCTGAGAAGACTTCCTAACATTTAAATTTACAGTATATTTCATTTCAGGCAGCTTTACTTGCCATTGGCATTCTGCACTTATATCACCTTGCCCTCCGTCACTGTCAGTTCAGATCCCCAGACAGCAAAACTCGTCTACTACGTTCAGTGTCTCTTCTCCGATTCTGTTTTCCACAGCATCACACGTTTAATTCGACTACATTCCATTGAAACTGCAAATGCTGACCTTGTTAACTACTGTATTTAGAAGAAACTATATATTCCATTCAATTATCCTCTAAGTTCCCTGAGAGAATTACCTCCCTCGATGTCCAAATTCAACGTCGCCAGCTTATTTCTGTGAGTGGGACAGGTACTTCCATATGTTTGGCACACTTCCACCTGTCTGGTATCAGACTTCTCTGGGGTCTCATACGCACACACTTATTCCGAAGATACGAATAGAACACACGGGGAAGTTCAGACATTCGATAAAAAACATGCAAAGTACCGTGTAGACAGCAAATTTCCAGAAAGATTACAATCCAGAAGTAGCGTAATGAACAATGTGAGCGTAGAACTTGTAAGATGGCTAACTTTTTTGATGTTGCTATTGGAAAATGATATATTTGAAGAATTGCGGTCAGAGAAATAATTGTTAGGCGACAGTATCCGTGTCTGCGATGGCAGCATTGTGGAGTCATAGAATCTTTGACAGCCAGTAGTGGATAGCTGCGGTGTGCAGCAGGTAGGGTTCGTTGGGTGTTCATCGTAATGCATGGACGCACTTTTGGAACTATGTGAGTTGCAGATTTATTACGAGGAGGAATGACTCAGAATAATGGTTGGATATCATACAGACATAAGAAAGGTTTTGAAATGAAGGACAAGTTATTATTTGATGAGGTAAAAAGTTTATTTTTATTTTTGCAGACTTGTATTGTTGGTCCACTTCACCCTCGTCACAGTTGAGTTTTTGACAATTATTCTATTGATTGATCTTTTGAGTTAGTTTACTCTACCATGGAAGTTTTTAGACTAAATGAATTTTCATATTATGGTCTGTAATTGTTTTCTTTGATATGTTACTTCCTAACAGAAGTTTCAGAACTTAAAGGTTAAGTTATGTGTTTCATTGGCATGCTGTGTCAAGATTATGAACGCAATTTCCCTGGACCAGCTGTAGTCAGTTTTTAGCAGTATTTTTTAGCTGTTGAGGAGTCTTGCTACGTTGCTGTTTCTGCCAGTATTTCATTTTTCAGATGAGATTCATAATACGTGATTATTTCGTTTCCTTTGCGCGATGCAGGTTCCGTCATTTTATTTATTTTATCAGGGCCATAGGCAAGTGCAGAAATTTTGGTGTGCTTCAGGTTACATTCTTATAAAAGTCGAAATTACAGTTTGGTTTCTTTTTATGTACAGTTACTTTTTTTCAATCAGTTCGGACTGACTAATTCTACTGAACGTGAAATTATTGATTTGCTTATTTATTTGCTTATGAATGAGATCGGTTTTCACACACACAAGATTCTTTTCAATTTCATGTAAGTGATATGGCTTTGAGCTCAGTTGCACATTTAGGTTGTCAGTTCACATTCCCAGATTTGTATTTGCGATAACACACACACTAGTAAAGACTATTTACTTACAAACCTTCGGAATGGTACCCACCACAAGAAACTGAGCCAACAGATACCCAACTGGAGTGGAAAACTTGGAAGACCCTCAAGAGACTACGAACAACTGGTGCACCAGTAAGAACAAACATATCAAAGAGTGGGTTACGGGATGACAGCGTCATTTGCTGCGACTGTGTTGAGAGGCAGGATACGAACAAATACTAGATTTTCCTATCGGTCCTTACGAATAAACCCTCGAAGATCTATGACTGGGAGGCGATAGAGCAATCCACGTCGCCCAACACTGGGCCGAAAATTTTAAAAGAGGTGAGAAGGATCAGAGGCCATAGAAAAAAACCGCCAGTATAGGAAAAAAGTAAAGTAGTAAGCTCGAAAAAGCAACTCGTGAGGCAACTTTTGAGTTCTGCGGGCAGTTCCCTTTCACATGTCTTGAGATTTTATCTCGCTGTTAACGTTAATGTGGTGTAGCTGACCTTGCACTGGCCTAAGACGAACATCCAATATGCCACGGAACTATTACCAACCCCTTAAACGCTTAAACGCTTCCGAAACAACAGTTTTGGCTGATCTACTTGGACGCTCCAATGGTCTTACCCTGTGACCTGGGCTATGATAGAGTGTTTGCGCCTCAAATTGCGAACTTCACGGGGAGACTAGAAACTGCTCTCAACTACAGAACAAGCAATGTGCCACTATAGAACTGTGTTTCAAGTAAAGTGTAAATATATTAGCCTTCTTTACCAGTTTGCACCAGGGTTACCGTTTTGTCTGAATCACGTTCATATTGGAAGCAAGGAGTACCCTTTTCCTGTACACTTAGCGCAACTGTTGTTTTTGAGAAGATTGTGCTGCATCTTTTCCCGGGCTATGCTAACTTTTAGGCACACACGCCGAATCATGTACAGAAGAGCAAATAAATATCCGGAGATACGTAAAGATATCCCAATTTGCATTGTTACGTGGAAACCACGTACTGCAAGTGGGAAAACCGACTTACAGTGTGGTGTGGAACTATGCTACTTGAAAACTTCAGGAGTTCAAGGACACAAGCTAAAAGCACTCCACCCTACTACATGTAAAAACTCCACTCGCTGGCAAAACCTGGAGGTTTCCGGTACAAATCCTAGTGGTGGAAGTAATTCTCAGAAAAGAAAGCTCCCTCTTCAAATGGTTCAAATGGCTCTGAGCACTATGGAACTTAACACCTGAGGTCATCAGTCCCCTAGAACTTAGAACTACTTGAACCTAACTAACCTAAGGACATCAAACACATCCATGCCCGAGGCAGGATTCGAACCTGCGACCGTAGTAGCCGCACGGTTCCAGACTGAAGCGCCTAGAACCAAAGCTCCCTCTTAACGCCCGGGCAGGAAATCTCTAGTAAATAAACACAGTATCACTCCAGACACTGCGCGCGACTCTGTCGGTTGCTGTAAAATATCGAAGTACTTGATACAGTTGTACTATATACCATTATACAGTAAGTGTGAGCGATAGGTCAATATCGGCGCCCTATAAACAAAATAACTTTCCAGCAGAGTCAGTGGACTGTAAATGCTGTGAAAATAAATCTACATCATTTACAGTATTTTTGTTATTCCGTTTTGTATACAAACAAAATATCTGCTTCAGTTTATAGTTTTATTTATTTTACTATAGACATGAAATCAATATTGTTAAAGAACAGGATGTTTCTAATTTTACATTTATAAATTCTGCAACTTTTGACATTTGATATTACTACTAAAATTGTTTACGTAAATATCAACGTTCGGAAAATAATACATAATCTAAATTTCTTAGATAATCTAAAAAAAATTGGAAGTCATCTGAGTCATATTTTCGCCTTTGGCATGTTCTCGAAGATTCTGGAATTTCTATACAGTCTATATTATACAGTGTTTGGTGCCATGCGCGTCAGATTGTTTTGAGAGACGCTTCGGTTTAGTTCAGTTTTGTGTAAGATGGTTTTCAGATGTTTTTAGTCGAGAATACGTCCACGAGCCGGCCTGAGTGGCCGAGCGGTTCTAGGTGCTACAGTCTGGAAACGCGCGACCGCTACGGTCGCAGGTTCGAATCCTGCCTCGGGCATGGATGTGTGTGATGTCCTTAGGTTAGTTAGGTTTAAGTAGTTCTAAGTTCTAGGGGACTGATGACCTCAGATGTTAAGTCCCATAGTGCTCAGATCCATTTGAACCATTTTTATGTCCACGAAATTCTCGATGAGTTTGGAATCGTTATGTTTGGTTTGAATCTAAGATGTTTTGGAAAAACTGTGAAATGTCATATGAAAGGCTTTATAAACCGCAAATATTACGAAAAAGCTATTAATCCCTCAGACCACTCATTTAAAAGAACCCTGAAAGTTGGAACTGAATATTACGAAATATGTGCCCAGACCGTGAAGCCATCTTGAAAAGCAAAGTACATTTTATAAGTTGACAATTAATATTACCTGTCTCTAAGGTAGGATATCATTGCTTACATAACAATGTTATTATAAATAATATTTATCCGCAATCAAATTGTAGAGTATTAAAGGGAGGTGCATTATAGTGTATGTTAGTAACTAATTAGAGACTCTCTAACCGTCATAATCCTATTCATCAACTGAGGCCGTTGTAGCTCACCAGCGTAGTGAAACATAACCCGGAAAGAACCGATCAGGATATTGCTCGTGGAACGAATCTTTACTCTAGCGTCTAGCTACTTGGTATGGAAGGAAACCTGTGGCGGGGGCGAGCGGTTCCTCATCGGCAGTCTGTGTGCCAGTACAGGAAAACACCCACAAGAGACTGTCAAGGAAAACCCGAGAGTTCTGATGCCCACGATACTGAGCTAATGGGAAATAATACAGATAAACGTGATGTGCAAACTTTTAAGTCTTTCGCCGTGTTTGAGAGCGTTTTAAGAACGATCAACTTTTTAGTGTGGGATAAGATAAACCTAATAGTAGTAATAGTTCTTTTTGTGATTTCGGACTTTAACTGAGGAATTTATCCATATTCAATAGCTGTCTACGTATCTATGGACTGAAAGTATCAGATCGAAAGACATGTAACACATGACGGGCACCGTTTTCTTTCCAGTGATACAAAAACAACTATATACTGCAATACATTTGACGATCACGAAATGCATGTTATGTTGACTCAGATCATTAAGATTATTCTGTTGTCTTCCATAAGTTGGTAGTTTCCTAGTAACTGGTAGGCCGACCCTTAAAAATCGCGCTATAATGAGGAGACATATAGTACTAGCTTCGCCAGCTGATTGCACGGTGCAGAAATATTTATCGTGTCTCTTGACATAACACCTGAGAAGCATTCAGACAGGTACAGGCTATTGCGCCCAATTAAGATGAGTGTGTCATGTTTTTTCTAGCTCAGTGATGTTCTGAGTCGTCAATGGTCGTCGTGTTACCGCGTCCGTTGATCGAAGAACGGAGGTTAGAGTTTAACGTCCTGTTGGAGCCGAGGTCATCAGAGACGCTCCTTACTCGAAGCCGAACAGCAATTCTAGCCTCTGGTTTTCGACAGTCTTCAAGGGCACCGAGAGCTGTGTAGCTAGTTTCGATTACGTAACGCGTCCGGCTTAGGATCTGCTAGTGTGACAAAGCACGTGGCGATCACGAGTTAGCTGCGGGATATCGTGGGCTCGCCAAGAAATTTTCCCAGAGGGCATCTAAGGAGGAAAACTCGTGCTCTTCTGTTAGTTCGTCACCGCAACTTGTGGTCTCATCCAACAAAAAAAGTAAGCGTTTCCTCAGAATCGACAAATGAGTCATAGAAAAATTCCTTGTAACATACATCGCATTTGCGATGAAATCCATAAACGAAAGGCTCAAGTATCCAGATATTGCCTCTCTTTTAGGTACAAGCACTTAAAACGTAAAATAAGTCATTACATTGATGGTTGTTTTGTTGATAACCAGATATGGTTGTACGTCGTCCAGTTTGGGCCATTTACTCCAAGACATACAGTCTATCAAGAATGTGTACTTGTAGCCAAATAGAAGGCAAAAAAAAAACAGAAACCGTTCCAGAGAATGAACCCCGAACTGATCAAGAAATGGTTAGTCAACTGGTGCCCTGAAAGAGGGTAAGATGTTGATGTTTCTGGCGTGAAAGGATTAGCCATCATTCTCTGACCTTTCCCGGGGTACAGCACAAACCGATTTAAGCCAAATCCCTCGAAGACAGAAGTGCGTGCTTTCCATTTGAGAAACAGGGAAGCTAGTCGCAAATTAAAGACAGTATGGTCAGGTGCCGAACTGGCACACTGTGAGACCCTGAAATATCCAGCAGTGACACTTTAAAGATCTCTTACTTTCAAGACGCATTACAGGAACTGCAAGTCAAAACACTAGAAACAAGCTTCTACAGAAAATGGCCATTTCACAGTGGGATAGTCAACCTGAAACAATATGAACTTCTGCAATTGCGCTATGCCATTCTGTCGTAGGGTATGCATGTCTTGTCTGGTATAATTCAACATGTGTCTAGCAGGTGGACATAGTTCTCGATGACACCTACGGAACCATAACAAGCCGAATGGCTGTACCACCTACAGGAATGACACCACCTCCTGTTCGAAGAGAAACAGTGCAAATGAGGAAAGAGAGAAAGTGGAGCAGGAGAGAATCCATCAACTGTACTGGCGCGAACCGCACCTGCAGCGATTCAACTTAAGGATGAGTTTTCTTGGAACATCGGCAGCACTTAGAACCACTGTTGAAAAACCTAGGCTGCACTATTGAGGGCTACGACCTACCTTCCCCCTGGCCGGAAAAGGGTTTCTGAAGCTATACCTCCTGGCTATGATAAGGAATGGACGACTCGGAAGTCGCTAAATGGACTGAGAACTGGAATTGGTAGACCAAAGATCAAGATGATATCCAATGTGACTGTGGAGGAGACAAGACTGTTCATCATATGCTCCAATGCCGCTTGTGTGCAGCCCCCTGCACAGAAGATGAACTTTATCGAGAGACAGAAAATGCTCTGGAAGTGGCGACATTTTGGGAAAAAGTAACATAGTCATAACTGTGTGTGATATGTTTCTGATACGAGAAATAAAAAATAATAAAAATCTAGAAATGTAGCGAGCAAGCAAAAACCGCAAAGTCTTGGGTTTGGCCCTATTCGCACACTATTTCGTTAGATTATTCAGTTGGCATAGACAGTATGTATTTAAGGTCCATGATGGCCCTTGTACGATGCTGACTGTGCTTAGGTAGGCCGAGCGCTATACATTGGGAAGAAAGTTCCCAAATTCTCTGCAGCCACATTACATCCAACAGATAAATGCTGTAGTTTCGGAGTAAGGAATTCAGTATGAAGCAACTCTCTATTCCATAGTAGAGGTCTTGTTTGAACTTATCTCATATCGGAGTAACATTCATATACAGAAACACACACTAACTTCTCCATAAACTTTTTAAGATCCAATTGAGCTATCCCGCGGCTGCCTACACTGGTTGTTGGACAGGGCGGATTTTCTTAGTCATTTTGGTATGCTCGAGTTTTGCATAAATTCGTAACATTTTTCCTCACCGACAATGTGAGCTATTGTAGTCGTCTCAGCCAGTTACCGACTGCAGGTGGAAGGCAGTTTTTTGTGCGGGCTAGAGATGGATGGGCCGGTCTTTCCCTAATCCTCCTAAAAGGGTGACGCTCAGAGCCGACTAGGCGATTAAGTTCCCCATAAAGGCTGGCGTTTTCGAACTCGTTGGAGAAAAAGTTCTTAAATACCTCTCAGGAGGCGGCACCTTACAGATGCGATGTAGGCCTAAGCAAGGGCTAGAAATGGCCAGTAATAATGCCTAATTTCTTCTCCTGATTCTAACTAGCTGAGAGGCCTATGTGTTACATAATTTCGTGGAGCCCGTTAGAGCTCGCGAAACCGAAGAATCTGATGGCGTCCCTCGAAGGGTTGAGGTGGCAAGTCGTGGGTCCTCTGGACGGAGTGTATGCTTTAAAGCAGTTATCATTTCGGGAGTCGGTAGTTAATGGTCCTTCGTGATCAACGAAATTACTTTTTGGATATGGAAAGCCTGCAAAGCTCGGGCTTAGAATTCTGCTTCTGCATTTTCCTGATTCTCTTTCGCCGAGTATTGCCGATAAATGAGCCTGGACTTATTCGTTAGAGAGACAGAACTCAGAGCAGAAGGTGGAGCCATTGGCCAGCTGAAGGTGGTGTTTTATAAAAGTGGAAGACTTGGTTTCGGTTAAATCAGGTCAAAAAAATTTCTGACATTCTGTGACATAGTTGCGAATAAAACACTGATCCAGAGAGTGTAGACAAAATTCATTTTATTTCCGTCCATGATCACAAAACGTTTTGGTCCTTAGATAACCGGTTTCGGTCAGCGATGACCAACTTCAGAACTGTTTAAAACATTTTCTAATATAATGCACCCATAGTGGCGTCGTGAAAAAATACACACAAAATCAACTTAACATCGTCGCACCTACTTAAAATATGGTGTAAAGTAGACCACAGTGCCGCAGAGTGATCCTGTTGTTCAGGATAAACTGGGCTACAACAGCCACAAAATATGTTTGTGTCGTAAGTTCGTCAGATGTCACGACGTAAGCCTATACGTATTCGTCAGTTATATAATATTACAAACGGCCATAAAATGAAAAAATACAATAGATCAAATGTGTTCTGGGCTTATTTAATGTACACGTTATTAGAGTGATAAAATTTAACAAATTAAAAACACTAAAAAAGTTAAATTTTGAAATTATTGTAATAACATAAACAAGAACAAGTTTACGGAATTACAAAATAATATACGAATGACAAATCAACTGGGGAAAAAGTGTTATGATGTGTGTTGGTAGGCCGCACGGGATAGCCTGGCGGTCTAGGGCGTCTAGTTACTGTTCGCGCAGCTCCCCCCGTCGGAGGTTCGAGTCCTCCCTCGGGCGTGTGTGTGTGTGTGTGTGTGTGTGTGTGTGTGTGTGTTGTCCTTAGCGTAAGTTAGTTTAAGTTAGATTAAGTAGTGCGTAAGCCTAGGGACCGATGACATCAGCAGTTTGGTTCCACAAAAAGGAAACAGGTGTGTCGGTAAACGTTATATTCCAAGGAGCCAAATAAAGATATTTACTTACTCGCTGCTAATGATATATGAGTGCAAGGAGGTCAAAAGTTCCATCGCCTTAGGAATCTGAGCTTTAAATGAATATATTGCACCAACTCTACTTTTGCGCGAAGAAATGCTACACCGTTGACAACTTTTGGCAGATGCTGCTATCTCTAATCAGAGACCCGACACGAACGTGAGTCTAAATACACTGAATGTTTGCCCTTAGGGCTAACAATCAACAAATTGGTGTTACGTTCGGCATCAACTAGCAACAGTGTGGTAAGAAACTGGTCCACCCACCTAACAGCGTGTAGAATCCCCGCGGGCACGCAAAAGTGCCGCACATGGCATGGAATCGACTAGTGTCTTTTCCTCTGCCATACTTTTTCCACTTCCTCCGATAATATTCCGTTGCAATTTGACGTCATTCTGCCCAGTGGTGTTATTTCTGCAGCAGTTTGAAAGTTTAACTTTAATTATAATCACCGTATACATTTTTGTAAATCCTCGTCACCAGTATTTGTAAAGACCTCGTCAATGCAGCTGCGGAGGCCGAGTTGGCACAGTTGTTACGGTAGGCCGAGTCTGTGAGTTCGTGAAACGGCTTCTGGTGCAGTACACCGCTTAGACAATTTCTCCCTACCAGTATTACACAGCTGTGCTCCAGGTCAAGTAACAGGACAGGAGAACGAAGGTTCTACAATACACCAACAAACTGGTGAGCAAGTCACACAAATGAGTTAAAAAGTTTACTTATCTTCGTGACTAGTTGAATATTGAGGTCTGCAACACTGCTTGTAATACAACACAAAAAAACCTCTCAATGGCGAAGTGCAAATAACCGTAGGCAAACCTTGCAGTACATGTTGTTGTTGTGGTCTTCAGTCCACAGACTCGTTTGATGCAGCTCTCCATGCTACTCTATCCTGTGCAAGCTTCTTCATCTCTCAGTACCTACTGCAACCTACATTCTTCTCAATCTGTTTAGTGTATTCATCTTTTGATCTCCCTCTACGATTTGTACCCTCCACGCTGCCCTCCAATACTAAATTGGTGATCCCTTGATGCCTCAGAATATGCCCTCCCAACCTATCCCTTCTTCTAGTTAAGTTGTGCCACAAATTTCTTTTCTCTCCAATTGCGTTCAATACCTCCTCATTAATTATGTGATCTACCCATCTAATCTTCAGCATTCTTCTGTAGCACCACATTTCAAAAGCTTCTATTCTCTTCTTGTCTAAACTATTTATCGTCCACGTTTCACTTCCATACATGGCTACACTCCATACAAATACTTCCGCAAACGACTTCCTGACACTTAAATCTACACTCGATGTTAACAAATTTCTCTTCTTCAGAAACGCTTTTCTTGCCATTGCCAGTCTACATTTTATATCCTCTCTATTTCGACCATCATCAGTTATTTTGCTCCCCATATAGCAAAACTCGTTTACTACTTTAAGCGTCTCATTTCCTAATTCCCGCAGCAGCACCCGATTTAATTCGACTACATTCCATTATCCTCGTTTTGCTTTTATTGATGTTCATCTTATATCCTCCTTTCAAGACGCTGTCCATTCCGTTCAGCTGTTCTTCCAGGTACTGTTCAGTTCTAAGAGTTCGCTAAACGATGTTGCCTGTCTAAATCAGCCCTGGACTGTGGTCTTTAACCAAGAGGGAGAGAGCTACTCTTCTATCCTCCGAGTAGATTTCTGTCAGTTGTTGTCTGGTCATTGGCGGATTGTGCTCGGCCGGCAATTGGCCGAGGCGAAGTCATGCTCAACGCCGCCCGTGGCGCTGGTGGAACTCACGCAAGTGGCGAGTTTCTATGGTTGTGGCAGCAGCTCGCATCTTTGCACCTGCGGTGCTTTTGCCCTGGCCGTGTCGTGGTCGGACGACACAGCACACATATGAGCGGATATCTTCGGAGACTGTCGGTATCGATACTTTTGTTCTGATGCTACCAACATGTCGCTGCAATTTTCGCAACTGGTATCGACGCCAAAGACCGTACGGAATGCGGTGTTGGGCCAGCGCGGTCAGAGTTTCCGCGGCTGCAGAGGGCCCGCTACTCCTCGCTCCGCTGCAGGATGCTGTCGGGACAAAGCGGCCCAGGTCGCGTATGTAGGCTGAGGCTGGGCCGCAAGTGGAGCGCTGCTCGCTGCTCGCTGCTCGCTGCCCGCCGGTAACGGCACGCGGCACAGCGCGGGGCGCGGGGCGCGGGGCTGCCCGGGTCACCCGCCGCCCAGCCTCTTCGCACGTGTCCGTCGCGCGTCTTCCCGTGTCTACCTAGGCAGGCCTCCGAACCGAGGCCTTCTACATTCAAGCTCCGCAAGAGCCGGGCCTGATGGCCTAGCGGTATACGAGGTGTGTTCAAAAAGTAAGGCGACTTTATTCATCAATATTTATGTTGTCCCCTTCAGAGTAATCCCCCTCAGATAGAATACAGTTGTGCCAACGCTTCTTACAATCCTCGAAGCACTTCTCATAAGCACTTTTTGGTACAGCCTTGAGTACTTCCTGCGATGCAGTTTTGATTTCCTCAGTAGTTGAAAATCTTCGTCCTTTATAGGTCTCTTCAGTTTTAGGAACAGGAAAAAGTCGCAGGGGGCCAAATCCGGTGAATATGGTGGCTGAGGCATGATTGACGTGTTCTTTTTCGGCCAAAAAAAACTCTCACAAGCAACGATGAATGAGCAGGCGCATTGTCGTAATGCAAAAGCCATTAATTGTTTTTCCGGACGTTTTTGCGCCTAACGTTAACGTAATGCTCATTGACCGTACGACCTTAACGCAAAAATTTATAATGCACTACGCCGCGGTAATTGAAAAAAACACTGAGCAGCAAATCTTTGACATTTGATCGAACTTGGCGTGCTTTTTTCGGTCTTGGCTCTCCGGGATGCTTCCATTTCGACGACTCGGCTTTGGTTTCGACGTCATAACTGTAAACCTATGTTTTTCCACCAGTTATGACCCTTTTGAGCAAAAAAGGATCATCACTGACGCTGCTGATGCGACGGTTCTTCTGATCAAAATTGAAAAGTTTTGGAACAAACTTCGCTGACACATGTCTCGTACCCAAAACATCCGAAAGAATTGTATGACACGAGCCGACCGATATACGAACATCCTCAGCATTTCTCTTGTTGATGTGATGGGGCGCACAGAGCGAGGTTCGTCATTGGCATCTTCTGAGCCATCTTGGAAGAGCTTGTAACACTTGTAAAAAAAAATTTTTTTTTGTTGGAATAGACTCATCTTACGCCACTGTCGACGTTTCAAGTGTCTTAGAGCACTTGATTCCATTTTTCACACAAAATTTGATGCAAATTCTTTGCTTTCTTTTTTGTAATAAGCGAAAATCGCCGAGCACACTAAAATACAGCTAACCTTTTTATCTGGAAAAAACGAAACGAAGTATTCTGTACACTTGAAACTGTGAACATATGTTCGGGATATGTGTACCAACATAACAAAAAAAGATCGATAGTCGAATGTACGTTGCCCGGGCAATTTGAAAAGTCACCTTACTTTTTGAACAGCCCTCGTATAGTCTTACTTGCCAAGATTCACGCTTGCGTACAGTTACACAGTGCGGAAAATTAGATGAGCTAAGAGTGCAGAGTGGTTATAATTAAACTTGCGCTACTTGAGAGAGACCCGAGGACTAACGAGTGACCGTAGGACAATGAAACTTTGTGGAAACAGTTGTAAGGATAGGTGGAAAATAAACAACAAATAAAGCATTGAAACAAACACGTTTTAATTTCCATATAAGAGGATGATATTTGTCAGTTGAGTGTCACGTTTACGTTCCAGCTTAGAAAAGTTGCTCAGAGTGACGACCATCTGCATCCACAACAGTCTGGACCGCACTAGAGACTTATCTGCTGTTGCCCAAAATAACGGTGGGCCACGGAATGTTCAGCTGCTGTGACATAGATCGTGCGCGGCACATTGCGTCCAGCGTTCTCAGCCATGGCAAAAGGTAACTTCTTCACCAATGCGTGACGCAATTGGCAGTCGCCCCTCCCAAGAGCATTTCCATAACTGTCAGTTAATTCCACCTTTCGAATCACGTTCTTCGACTGCAGTGCGGTAAGAGAGCCTCTCCGTATTCCTTTAATGCGTCGATACTCGAGAAGAGCATCAGCACTATTACTGTTGTTTTGACAAAACAGCTTTACGAATAAAATCGTTCTCATCTTCTTCAAACCTGCGTTGACCGTCGGCAGCTTTAATGAACGCTGATGCCAGTGTTTCAACCTAACGTTGCCGTGCCAATACCGACGCCTATCGGCAAGTCATGACACTAACAGTATTGACAACGGAAATACTCCAGCGCGTAGTCTGAACATCATTCCTATGAAGCTGGGTACCCGTACGGTAAATAGTTTTTCGTCTACACTGGCTCAACTAGGGGAATTTTACTTATAACCACATTGTATGATGTCAGCGGTTCGACACTTCGTGTCGTGGCCACATGTTCAAAGTAAAATATGACACCTTATTTCTCCCGAATCGAAATGAAGGACCAAATCTTATCGTTTTGCACGCAGAGCTACAAGCCCTTTGCGTATTAAAAACTTACAAGCTGTGGAGAACGTCAATGAACTTGTAACCTCCCAACAGTTTATTTCCGTAACCTCGGAATAAAAATGTCACTAACCTCTCAATAAAAATGTGACACAGATATAACCTTTCAATAATTAACTGACTGTGAACCTAAACTGGTAAATGTGGACGTCAGCAATGCTGCGTCATGGCCTTGAAAAGTCATTTTGAATAAACTGAAAATTCTTACCTCAATTATTTCGCCGGATAAAGCGTATATATCTGCTCCTATAAGAAATTTTTCTGGCACAGCCCAGTGCAATGCTGGCCACTAGATTTTGTAATGTATGAAAAACAACTGATTTTATTTACGATAATTGGCATGACAATGGATGGGAGAAATTAGTAAAAACTTTAAATTCAGATGAATGACTGTCAAAAGTTATCTTCATAAGAAACATAATTGTTGAAAAATTATTGAAACATTATTTACATGTGACTTTGATATAACAATAGTACAAAATGAGTTGTTGCAAATTACATATGCGCGCGGCAATAAAGAAGAGCATTATGCTTTCACCTTATACTACATCGCTCAGGCACCGCCATCGCTCTCCACGACCGGCCTTGGTAATTCCATAGAGGAGACAAGTGCTCTATGTGAGCTACACAACTAGACAACTGCTCTCTAAGAGCGACCTGACCCAACCACCCGGCGCGGCGGCGAGCTACTACCACTACTACTGCCGACACAGCTCTCTGGCCTGCGATTCTACTGTAGCTTACATATCGCAGACAGCGCGTGAGCAGTCCATCGAAGTTACATCTGCTCGAGTGCGCTAGCAATAAATTCCTTAGTCATGGACCTCTTACAAACTATCTGTCCACTTATCTCCTGGTCGAAATTGCCCCACCAGACTTGTAGGCTCCTGTTGATGTACATACACTCTATTAGTTGAGATATTTCCTCGTAGAATACATGTATATAGGACGTTCAGAAAGTCCCATTACAGACTTCTAGGACTTGTAGAGGGGAGTGAGTATACAATATTTTGAATAGGAACCCATGTCTGGTAACGTACCGTTTCCGACCTACGACGGTTCCGTTTCAGATGTGTAACGCGTCCAAGTCTGCTGAGGGACAGATAAGGTCTCAGAGCTGCTTGTCCTGATATGCAGTAGAGTAGACAGGGCAACACGTACTGCGTTAGACGACCGCCTAATGTCACTTAACGCCTGCCTTGCTGCGAGGCCTGTTCAATGCCTGTGCGTCTCCGATTCATAAACATGGTTCGGTTCTCGTTTTCGGAATACACAGACGCGCTCCTTGTGTATGCCGAAGCTCGAAGTAACGGAAGAGTTGCCGGCCGGATCACGAGCGTTTTCCGCAACGTAGCACGCCATCACATAAGCTTTTTGCCCAAGTTACACAGCAGCACCGAGGAGCAGGTACCTTCACTGTGAGCAGGCGCTCTACGGCAACGCCGCACGCCCGAATTAAAAGAAGATGTACCTCATCGCGTTGAAGGAAACCCGTCAACGAGTACTCGAGCCGATGCGCGCACAGTGCGTGTTAGTCACAGTATCGGCTGGGACGTTCTGCGTGATCAACAGTTATAACCGTACCACCTGCAAAGGGTACACGCTACGGGTCCAGCCGATTTTCCACAACGCTTTGCCTACTGCATGTGGTTCCTGCACCGCTGCATCGGCACTCCCTGTATGCACGTCGGGTTTCGATTGGTTCAAATGGCTCTGAGCACTATGGGACTTAACATCTATGGTCATCAGTCCCCTAGAACTTAGAACTACTTAAACCTAACTAACCTAAGGACGTCACACAACACCCAGTCATCACGAGGCAGAGAAAATCCCTGACCCCGCCGGGAATCGAACCCGGGAACCCGGGCGTGGGAAGCGAGAACGCTACCGCACGACCACGAGCTGCGGACGTCGAGTTTCGTTCAGAGATGAATGTAAGTTCACTAGAGACTGTGTTCTCAATTAGCAAAACAGTTATGTCTGGGCAGACGAAAACCCTCGTGCCACGCATGTTCAGGGATTTCAGCACCAGTTTGGTATTGACGTGTGGGTACGTATTCGGGACGGTCATGTAATTGGACCGTACCTCCTTTCATTCAAGCTAACTGGTCCTGCGTACTTGATCTTCCTACAAAAAGTATTGAACCCGTTCTTGGAACTGTGTCACTGAATGTCCGTCGGAATGTGGTTTCAGCACGATGGTTCACCATCTCACTTCTCACGTGCGGTTCAGAGGAATCTCAACACACGATGTGATTATAATGGCGTGTGACGAGGGCCTCCCGTCGGGTAGACCGCTCGCCTGGTGCAAGTCTTTCGATTTGACGCCACTTCGGCGACTTGCGCGTCGATGGGGATGAAATGATGATGATTAGGACAACACAACACCCAGTCCCTGAGCGGAGAAAAATCTCCTACCCAGCCGGGAATCGAACCCGGGCCCTTAGAATTGACAGTCTGTCGCGCTGACCACGCAGCTACCGGGACCGGACACACGATGTGATGTGAGATGGATAGGCGGAGGTGGTACAACCGCGTGGCCGCCTCAGTCGCCGGATTTAACTCCTATTGACTTCTTCTTGTGGGATTCGTATGCCAAGTTTAATTTACGAGACTGCTGTAAACACAGAGGAAGATTTGCTGGTAAAATTGAAGAGACACCAAGTGGGATAGAATGTGTGTACTAGAACATGCTTCGTAGGTACAATGTCTGTAACAACTTTGGTGGTCGCCACATTTAGCCGCTGTTGTAATGCATCAGTATTGTTCCCCGTGGAGTGTGTTGGGTTCTGTTTTGTTTGGAATAATGTAAACATGTCATGTTTAAGTCTTATTAGAAACAGATGTGCTTAAGTGATAAAAGGATGTTTCGCGATGTTTCTTTTCGAATTCTTACTGCGTCGTGCATAATATCAATTCCTCTGGCAGAAGTGGATGAGTTAAACATCTGAACTGAAACCATCGTAGAACAGAAACGCTAAGTTTATAAGCATAGGATCCTGTTCAAAACATTATACACTCACTCCCCTCTACAAGTCCTAGAAGTCTGTAACGAGCATTTCCAAACATACAATATACAAACAAGAGGCGCCGAAAAAAAAATTGACCGAGTTTAAGGAAATCTATAGGACCATAATGGAAAATAAATCAAGGTGTGTCGTGGAACAAAAATTTCCAAATACTAATTGACAGGGGAAGTGGGAATACATTGCTAGCCCGTACTGATCTTCACATGTGAAAAGCGTACTTGTACACTGTCGAAAATCGAAAAATCACGACCGAGTCCAGGCTCCGTGAAATCCACTTAAGAGACTCACCCACGTGCATAAAATGAAACGTAACTGACAGCGCTGAATACAGGTTCGTATCCATTACCGCAAAACAAGTATGTGACTACTGAACACACGGACTGGCAAATATTGAGAGGACTTCGCCAAATGCAACAACACCAGCGGATTTTTCACATCCCTGATGCATTTCCAAGGACAAAGAGGAATGCTATTAAGTGGACACAATACGTCAGAAAAAAAACGTAAAAGGAGACTTTTGAGTCTATCTAACAATAAAGCACCTCGTGGTTAAAAGGGGAACTCTTATAAGGAAAATTTTGATAATTTGTTGCGAAAAACCATTATGTAAAAAACCTTCTTTCTTTATCATGAAGGATTTTTGGGAGAGGAGAAAGGCGAGTACATGTTTCACGTTCTCATCTTATGATTTGCACTTTATGAGGAAGTAAGTGTTGTTTTAGTTATTTTCACGTATATGAATGCTACAGATGAACAGACGAATGTTTAGTTCCTGTACAAAAAGTGTTGTCATTATTCAATTTTCTTACAAACCCCTATTTCTTGTAATGTACAATTTTAATAAGAGAGCCAAAAGAATTAAACACAGACCTAAGAAGGAAAGTCACGTGAGTCCGTTCTTTTATATTTCTAATATATAGGTGTCACCTGCGTTTTTTCCAGTCCCTTGGGACTTCGCACTGGGCGAAAGATTCGCCATAAATGCAAGTTAAGTATACTTAATGCAAAGAAAAAAGCAATTGATACAAATGCTTGTCGATACTTTGATATGAAGTGCTACGATCACAGCCGCTCAAATTTTGCTAAAGCACACTATAAGCTCCGATTTTTTGGTCGAATATAGCAGTTTACCTCCAGAGGATTTTGTTTACAAAACACTTGTTCCGCCCGTGGTGCAATATTGCTCAATTGTGTAGGACTCATACGAAGTTAAACAGGTCATACAGAGAGTACATAAAGAATATCGAGACAGTTAGACTCAGATGGCGGTGAAATCAATTTCATGCATATTTTTTAAATCTATTTTACGATAATGACGACACTGATGATGACTGCCGTGGCTGATGATTGAATTGCTTTACAAACTACAGCAACCTGCCACATGTTGCTGTAAATGTTCAAGGAGCTTCATTTCGAGGTGATTTGTTATCAATTGTATCTTGAAATACTTCATTGTCTTCCTTTCCTTTTCTTAATTTTTACAAGTTACATGAAGTATTCAAGATACTGCGTGGCATCTCCCATATGGACGTCTTATTGCTACCGAAGTTTCCTGTCGGCTTTAAAATAAGTTGTAGGTTAAAAGAGTACAAATTTGTGATTGTATGTCTTACTCATGTGATTCGTCTGAAATCTTTTGGCTTCTTCATTACTATCTGGAAAACGTATCCTGGCGTTCACTTATTCGGAAATTGCACCAGTGAGCTACGTATTTGAGTTTTATTACACGTGGCTTATGGAATATCTACATTGAATGGCACTAGTAAACCACGTTTCACCAACCGGAACATTCATGGACGAAAATGAAAACTGCGTAACTTCAAAACCGAGCAGATTCTGGCCATTTTGTTCAGACGAAGACGATGTTCAGCAATGAAAGGAATGTTCAGGCGGGGAGGAACTGGAGGGGGGGATACAGCGAGGAGTGACGTTATAAGCGATTACCCCTAGTGTTTTTTTCAGAAAAAAATTGTGGTACAATCTCGCTGAAAATAATTTCTGACAAAACAATTAAAATGTTTTGCATTCTATTAGACCCCTTACAGTCCCATATTGATTTTTTCAGGCTTGTACAAATCGGGAGTAGAGTAAAAATGAAGTTAAATTTTTTATCCAGCTCAGGGCGAAAACTACAGTATATCTCCTGCAGAGATTACTAAGATAAAGTTCGATCAACAACAACCTTTGCAGAGATATTTAAACACTCTTCTCACAAAATGATCAAGCATTGGTGACATCACAAGCAGACTGACGGAGGCGGACAAAGCTTCCTCCAAAAAAGACTTCTGCTGGTATTTCCCACCGCTATTTACACACCACAGGTAGTTACTTCGCAAGAATACGCTTACGTTTCCCAACAGATTTACCCAGGTTGCCGTTCTTCGAATCACGAGGAGTCACTGTGATGGTCGTGTGGTTTTTCTCAAACCCGTTTCGTGCCACTTCTTGTAGAGCATTAATTATCTATTCTGTATCTGATGGATATATGTAAGGTTTCGTGTTACGAACTTCTCTGATTTCCGTAAAGTTAATACAGTGGTTTAGTTTCACACACATGTTCTTTGTTACTCCATAGATCTATCGCCGATAGTGTGGCTGTAACAATCGGTGCACTTGTCCAAATTCAACAGACTTCTGTTCGAACAACACCGTCTTTGTAGAAGTGAGATCATGCTGCTGATTAATTTATTCTTTATTGTGTGACCGGTCTCATTAAAAGCCCATTGTCCAGCAGAGATTTTTGTTAATACCAAGAGATACATACATAAATTACATAAAAAATCCGTGCATCTACCTCCACATGACTAAAAAATATTTATAAATATTGTATTTTTGATATAGAGTTTTTGGTGTATATATGTAACTCTTGCCGTTAACAAAAATCTGTGCTGGTAAATGACCTTTGAAACCAGTTGCGCGAAAAAAAATCAAACAACAGCTTATGGTGTTGCCTGATGTCATTTCTACGATGAATTAAAGCAGTGGAACACCATGTGCGATAAAAAATCGATTGTCTTGGCTCAAACGTGCATTTCGATACTGGCGTCGAACAAGTTAACCACATTCGTAGGTAATCTCGAGTAATACCGGTGTGCAATTTTAATCTACAGTACCGGAATAACCGTGTGTTCAACTTCCGTGAAACAACCAAGTACAGAGTCCATTCGATTGCACACAGGAATTGGAACGTGATTAACAGATAATTAATGATCACCTGTCAAATAGTACAGCACTTTTTTTTCAGAACTGACGGTCTGCAGGAGGGATGTGTTGATAGGCTGCACGTAAGAACTTAGGCCTACTTAGACCCGCATTCATAACCATAGACTAAGCTTGGTGAAAGTCATCTCCTCCGACTTTTCAGCAAACTTAGGAAATTGTAGGAGTACCTTCAGTTTCACATCGCACCACGGTGCAGTTCGGCATTTTTCACACAAATACTGGCAGAGGTAAAGGAGCGGCAAGTGACATGTAAAAATCCTAGGACAGGCTGAGTACTGAACCCCATACCAACTGATCTGTAGCGTGGCACTTAACGACTGACACACGCCAACAATCGGAAAACAAATGCTGAAGTCGAGACATGGCTTTCTCATCGCGTCAACATTAAATTTGTCTCCACAGAAAAGCAGGGAAAAACTGTTGGCAACGATTACCAAATATCTCCAAATCTGATCTATTAAATTTCCTACGTATAACCGCTTAAACACTCTTTCTTCTCCTAACATTTCGTCAATATACCTTTCGGTAATCTTCCTAGTTAGCCGATAGTACGTCGGCTCAGTCTGAAGGTGACCAAAAGATATATAGGGAAATATTAGGAGAAGAAATAGTGTTTATATTATGGGGTTGCACGCCCAAAATGTAACTGATCGGCAACTGCTCTGCGAAAACATGAAGAAGCACGTCTCCAAACCTGTCTGAAACATTCAGAAATTTTAACGAAGCTATATCTAGACTGACCTACTTTGAAGTACTAGAACAGTTTAAGAGTAGGTGAAGAAAAACACGGAATAATCGCATTACAAAAGGTATTGCAACGAACACACCAATGGCATTGTGACCACAGGGAGGAGTAGACAATAGTATATCTGTATGTTACCTGTATTGTAGAGAGGAATGAGCTCAAGGATGAGGGCAGTGCAGCGGAATATGCCTAACTCTAGGCGAAGATCCAGAATTTGTTCACATTTTCTATTTTGTATATACGTGCCAATAGCACGGGGTGTTTCAGGACCTCACCGGCAAACTTAGGGGAAAGATAAGCCAGACAAAGAACCTTTATTTCATAGAGGAATAAATTATTTTTAACTAGCCGTATATCTGCTATGCTCAGGGGACTTCGTAAATGAAGACAACAATAACTATAGCTCACAAATTATATTTTATTATGACAGATTGAGTTAATTTACAACAGATCTTCAGACAGTCTGCAATAAGTCTCATTACATAGTTGATATCTCTGCAGCAATGTCCGACTGTCAAGCAAGGCAGGATTCTGATTCATGCCTGGCAATCAGCTGAACTAAGCTGACTAATGGAATAATGTTCACTACATTCTTCACACGGCCACAAAGCAAAAGAATGTAATTTAAACTTGAAAACGCAATGCTTATGCAAAATGTCCTGCACGGTTCATCAAAGCTGACAGTAAGCTAGGGTCTAGTGAAGCAGGGGATACAACCCGTCGGCTTTGAACAATGACGTCATTCCTTAGTCATAGATAGTAATGTCTTCACTTCGAGGCATAGATAATAAAGCAGTTCTGTGTTCTAATAAGCGCTATCATTAAAATAATTGAATGTGAATCTAAAAGCGATCGCTTGATATTCGCTAAATCATTAAACATGTGATTTAATTAAGTTAATTGTTTGTTTCTTATTCAGGCGGTACTTAATATTTTTCGTAATGATATTGATGTAATGTGGATTATTAGTTTTTTATTATAGAAAAATTTGTAGTGTCTTATTTTCGTTTATAGGAATGGATTTGTCTATCCGAATGAATCTGGACGATTTAAGGGAAGTTATGGGCCAAGATATGTTGACCACAATTTGCTTCCTGCAAATGTGTGGTCTCATTGCGGAATACGTTCAATGTCGTGAGTGTGGCGAACATATGCGCCTTACGAGTGTATCAAGTCGCCGTACTCACGACTTATTCGTATGGCGCTGCAGCAAAGATCGGTTGTGGCGGTCCATTAGACGAGGGACGTGGTTCGAGAAATCTAAGCTCACCCTGAGAGACAAAGGGAACTACACATTGATCTTGTCAAAAGCCGAGAAGCGATTCTTCTTAGTGTTGTAGCTCCCTTCAGTAGCTGATAAGTGTTTTTTGGCTTTTTAAAAAAAAAAATCTCACGAGATAGAATGAACTGATCCCACTTTATTAAGCAATCAATAAAAAAAACTAAACTAAAACATAACAGCAAAAGCGAAAATGGTAAACTGAAAATAGAATAGATTACGAAGACTTCGCTTTTGCTGTTATGTTTTAGTTTAGTTTTTTTATTGATTGCTTAATAAAGTGGGATCAGTTCATTCTATCCCGTGAGATTTTTTTTTTAAAGCCAAAACACACTTATCAGCTACTGAAGGGAGCTACAACACTAAGAAGAATCGCTTCTCGGCTTTTGACAAGATCAACGTGTAGTTCCCTTTCAACAAGTGAAACACAAAGGTTAAATAAACAATCAAAACAAATAAAATGAAACAGGTTGCAAATGTAACGTACGTGTACTTCCACCTATTCGTTACCAGTGTACATATATCGAGATCAATGGAAGTCTGGTATACATATATTACATACGTAGGTCCTTCTGTCATCAGTAATACTGATATGTACGTAAGAAAAGACTGTTAGTAATAGCGGAAACAAAATAAACAGCACATCTACAATTTGTATCCCGTGTTCCACTTAGGGTTTACTGAAGCGGAGGATACATCGTTCAGGTGAAGAACAGGACAGTAATGCTAGTGAAAACGAAGAAATCGCCTTACGACAAACTCGTATTCCCGACTGTACTTAAGCAACACACTTCGAATGAGCTTTTAATTTGTATCGGGTGTTTCATTTGCGGTTTAGTGAAGCAGGGGATACATAGTTCAAGTGAACAACAGGACAGCAATGCTAGTTGAAACTAAGAAATCGACTACGCTGAACTTGTATCCCGTACTGCACTTAAGCAATACAGTTCGAAAGACTTTCGAGATACAACTGACTTACATGTAACGTGATGTATTCTTTGCTAGTAATTTCATTCATTTCTTTCCATTGCATTTTGTGGAGAAATACTAAGATACAAACACGCGATATCGTTAACATGAAAATACTACTGGCCCTTACATATGTGAAATAAAGTTTATCTCTCTCGCATTCCTTTGTTTCTCAACATTCTCCTCAGCTCTTTCATCTTTGTAATACATGCTCTCTGGCGACTTGTGACGTCATTGTTCACAGCCGACGGGTTGTATCACCACCACCTAAAGAGAAGGCCGCGGCGCGCTCTTGTGACGTCACGCAAAGCGGGCCAGGGTTGGCTTGGCGCTGCGCTTAAAGAATCGAGACGCACGGCCTGCAAATCTTTGTCAAACGGTTTTACAGAACCTATTCCGTAAAAAATAATTAATTTCTGAAATACTTTTAGCTTTACATGGCAGCTTCATGATGAAGTGCCAATCATTTCGATAATGGTCATAACTATTGTGGTATTTCACAGATGAGTATCAAATTTGAGAACGTTGCCATCAAAAATAGGGGTCACTATGAATTTGTGTTTGATGCATATTACACATTCTATTGCTGAGTATGAAATACAGATGAGGTTTTGAAATTTTCGTAAAACTTTGGATCAATATCTGCTTCCAATCTCGAAAAAATTGAGCATCTGCAGCAACTTCACTTCCGATCGCAACGCGCGGGAATGAAATATTCATAACGCCTGTCATATCTCGTAAACCGCTGGAGGTAACGAAACGAGATCTTGGCAAATGATACCACGCAAAGAGGAGAGTACTTTGCCGAATGGTTAAAATAAGTAACTTTATCAATCGCGATATAGCAGAAACTATATTTTATAATTCTTTTTTACCGGTGATGTAATTGCATAAGACTTATCAATAGCCAATGAAAACGTACGAGTGCGGGATGTAAATAATATTGCGGTATACATGATAAAACAAGGTACATTTGTGAAAAATGCACTGTGATAAAGTACATTCTTTCTGGACCAGACAACTATTATTTACACTCACTTGAAAAATTCTACACTAATACAGTGTATAATATTAAATTCCTCTGCCTTTAGTATCCTAAATAAATATTGTGTAGCTGTTTATAGAGCTCCCTCAGGAAAGCTGAGTACATTCCCCAAGCAAACAATCACTTTTAACTCACCTCACATAAACAATTATGCATTGTTATTGTAATGTAAATTTTCTTTCCTGTAAAAATATGGCAGATTTTGAGCATAAATCAACAGTGAAAATCTACAAATCTTCAGCAGACATTTGCAGCAGTTGGAATGAGACAATGTGTCAAGCTAAAAACGTCAATAATAAATTTAACCTATTTCTAGATTAATTTGTTCCATTGTTTGACACATCGAAAAATAAAACAGATATGCTTCACACAGAGAGATCGCTTTTTAAACATGAAAACAGCAGTTTCAACATTCGTTAGCACTTATGCTAACTAATGCGAGAGTGAAGAAAAATACCACCCACTCACAAATAGAGAATAAAACGTAACGGTAATGCGTAACAAAATACGAACTGCAGAGAAATTTAAACACGAATAAAAAGTAACACGAGCCACAAATTTATATTTCGTTTTCAATATCAAAATAAAGCCACTTGATAACGAATACTAGGCCTATTTACTGCGAACTTTTGCTCACAATTTTAGTCAAATGTATCCAAAATGCAAGATATTCCACCAGAAAAAATAATAATTGTACTAGGTATATAGTTTTTACATACCTTCGTGTGCTTAGTGGGTTGGAAATTGTCCTGATGAATCGCTGAAAGACATTTCCAACGCAGATACGCATCTTTCGGAAAGGAAAACAACATTACTTTCGGTCGAGTTCCGTATTTCCCACGACACCTTGGCACACAACACTTGTAAACCATGTTCACAGTAGCTTCACTACACGTAAACACTGTAATCGCTAGTTGTAAGCACGAATATAGCACTCGATCCAACAAACGTGTAGATAAACAAACGCTTCGAAACACAACATGGTGGCCCACTTGGAGTGACGTCACGACCTGCTATGAATTTCGCGCCGCGGCCTTGTCTCTAGGTGGTGGTGGTTGTATCCCCTGCTAGACTAGACCCGTAAGCTATGTCGTCGCATCGCCACTCAAACTTGCTGGAGCTGCAACAAGCTGGAACCTGAGATGGCTGTGCACAACTGATGGTTCTATGTATGGCAATTCGGAAAATGTGTTATGCAGAAACTCATGATTCAATTAAGGGTGCTGCCCCAGTGTCCAGGTCCAATGTTTAACGAGAACCAAAGGTTATGAGATCTAATAGCAACTGTGTGTGGTTTTCACAATCCAAGATGTGAGAGTTCGACTACTAAAATAACTAGGATATGTGTAACAGGCCTAAGTAATAGTCCACGTATGTTTGGAATTCGGCAGCATTAGCGTTGGTCAAAGAAGCTATAATTTATTTTAATGTAGGTTAATTCTTACAGAGAAGGAAACAGCAACCAGCCGCTATTAACACTGCTATTTATTTAGGTAAATAGCGCCGTCACACACACACACACACACACACACACCAAAAAGAATTTTCCACGTGTGAAGTTACCACAGAGATTACAGATTTACAAACTCAACAGTGTCAGAGAAATTCTCTCTCAGAGACATGACAATATACAGGTTGCTTTGATTTCACAGAATGACTGTTTTTAAAGAATGACATAACTTAATGAAAATTAAAACACAAATATAAACCTTACATTATGAGCGTATAATGTTACAAATGAAGTTGACAGATATAGTAACCAGCTTGTGTGAATGCTACTTATATGGTATTATGTAAATACTGTGCTATATACAAGGAGCAACATAGACGTGAGATAAAATGAATAATATGACAGTAACAATTGTATTAACATCTATCTCTTGTGCACTGAAATTTTGAATCAAGTATAGTAGCTGTAATTTTTTTTCCCAGGAATCAAGGTAGCATTACACGTACATTACAAGTATTTATATTACAAAGAATACCATATTCAGTGAGCATTAATTACAAATAAATTGGGAAAATGTGATGGGCAGCTGTATGAATGTTATTTATATGGCATTGTGTAAATACTGTGCAACAAACAGGTGACAACATATGCACAAGATACATGAATAATGTGACAGGTAAATGTAATATGGCACATCACTTTTACTTTTAAAACAATTTTACAGTTGTAGTAATGTGCAATTGAGCAGGCAGATATATTATGATGTAATACTTTATTTGGTTTATTGATTGCATGTTGTTGTTAAAAGGAGTACTGTTTATTTATATTTTAGACTGGATAATAGATTAAACTTCATACCGAAATTTTGAGTGCATTTACTGATAGTTTAGTGTGTTAAATACGGTTGCTGCCCCTTTATATCTGAAGAGTATCGTCACCTCTTAAGTAATTTCCAGTAAATAACTTCTGAACCACTGTTTACATAGTCGCGAGTAGGCGTAATTTTTCGTACACGTATTTTCATTGTTTTCCGGTAACTTAATTGTCTTTCTGTCACTAAAATCGATTTTGTACCATGAGTGAAAAGTGCCTGACATGCCGTAGAATCGTTAGCTCCGGGGTCTGGTGTGATGGATATAGTAACTTTTTTCATTGGGGCGATTGTAGTGGCGTGGGAATTGGGAAAATGAGCGAGACTCATCAGTGGTTCTGTAGGCTATGCAGTAGAGATAGAAAGATTGTGGAACAGGAGGGGAAAATTGCTGCCCTTCAGGCTGAGTTAGATGAAGCTAGGCGAGAACTGAGAAGGTTAAGGGGGGAGAAGGGTAAACAGGGGTGGGAAGTGGCAACAGGAATAAGGAAAAGGCCAAGAAATTCTTCTGACAGATTTGTTATTAATGTACAAAATAGGTTTGATCTGTTGCCTCAGTCAGAAACTGATGAGCCTCTCACAGAACTAGATGTAGACGGGGCTCAACAACCTTTCAGCAGCAAATTGATTAAGAATGTAGGGAAGTCTGCAAAGAGAAAGAAAGTCTTGTTGCTAGGTAGTTCGCAGGCTAGGGGTATGGGCCAACTTCTGCAGGATGAATTAGGGTCAGAATACCAGGTCACAAGTTTTTTTAAACCTAGTGCTGGACAGGGGCAGATTACAGAGGGTTTAGGTTCACTATGTAGAGGGTTTACTAAGGAAGATACCGTGGTTATTGTGGGTGGGCCAGGCAACAGTATTGACAGAGATCAGGGGTACAGCATAGAGTGTGACCTGGCAAAGATTGCATCAATATCGAGTCATACCAGTGTTGGCTTTGTGTCGGTTCTGGAGAGCCACGACCGACCTCATTTGAGCTCTTCTGTCAGGAGAGTTAATTTGGAGTTGGAACGGCTGCTTGGATCTGGTGCAGGGTCACACATTGGTGTGGTTCCTGTTGATTCACTCTGTAGGTGGGACTGTACTAAACATGGCCTACACCTCAACAAGATAGGGAAGGGTAAACTGGCTGGGCTGATAGCAGGAAATTTAAAGGGGGGAGGAACTACATCTC
This sequence comes from Schistocerca cancellata, assembly GCF_023864275.1. NCBI lineage: Eukaryota > Metazoa > Arthropoda > Insecta > Orthoptera > Acrididae > Schistocerca > Schistocerca cancellata. The sequence continues at coordinate 399,264,749 of NC_064631.1, forward strand.
ATGGTGGAAACTCTTTTTTAGTGTAACATCAGTGCCCAGTGGGAAACTAAGCCAGGCAAGTACTAAACATGTTTAAAAAAGTTCAAGATCCTCACAAAAGTAAAGTGAAAAATAATGTTAGTATATTTCATCAAAATATTGGGGGATTGGAGAATAAAATTGATGAGCTTCTGCTTTGTTTAGAAGATATAGAAACTGAGAATGTAATAGATGTACTATGCCTGTCTGAGTATCACATTGTCACTGATATGCAAAAGGTTAGCATCAATGGGTACAAATTAGCTGCACATGTAAGTAGAGATAATATGATGAGAGGAGGAGTTGCCATATATGTCAAAAGCTTCCACAGTATAATAAATTTAGAAACTAAAAAATTTTGTGTAGAGCAACACATGGAAGCATGTGCCACTGAACTTAAACTAAATGATGGCACTTTCATAATTCTAACAGTGTATAAGTCCCCCTCAGGGAATTTCCAGCTATTTCTAGAAACCTTGGATGCTTTGTTGTGCTATCTGTCAGACAGGGAAAAGCAAATTATCATTTGTGGGGATTTCAATGTTGATTCCCTGAAAGAGTGTAATAGGAAGAATGACCTTGTAGTATTACTCAGTTCTTTCAATTTGAGCTCTGTCATTGATTTTCCTACTCGGATAACAAAGAACAGCAGTACATTGATAGATAACTTTTTTATAGACCAAGATAAGTTTAAGGACATAAATGCTTATCCTGTTGAGAATGGTCTTTCAGATCATGGTGCACAGCTAGTTACAGTACATGGCATAGCTCCATGCAGTATATCAAATCAGACTTTCAAAGCAGTGCATTCAATTAACAATATAAATATTGAAAACTTTAGGGAAAGCCTACAGCTCCTAGACTGGGATGAAATGTATAAGGAACCCGATGCAAACTCGAAATATAACTTATTTCATGATACATTTTTAAGGGTATTTGAAAATTGTTTTCCCAAGAAAACAGTTACACATAATTCCAAGAAAACATATAAAAAACCTTGGCTAACTAGAGGAATAAGAATATCTTGCAACTGTAAGAGAGAACTGTATAATGATTTAGCTTATCTAAAAGAATTCTATGATTTACACAATCAAAGGCCTTTGAGAGATCACAAAAAATACCAATGGGCGATGTCCGGTTATTCAGAGCATTTAATATTTGATCAGTGAAAGAGTATATAGCATTTTCTGTTGAAAAGCCTTTCTGAAAACCAAACTGACAGTTTGTTAGTACTTTATTTTTACAAATATGGGAGGCTACTCTTGAATACATTACTTTCTCAAAAATTTTTGATAGAGCTGTCAGAAGAGAGATTGGGCAGTAGTTGTTGACATCTGACGTATCCCCCTTTTTATGCAATGGTTTTACAATGGCATATTTCAGTCTATCGGGGAAAACACACTGCTCCAAAGAGCTATTACATATGTGGCTGAGAATCCTACTTATCTGTGGGGAACAAGCCTTAAGTAGCTTGCTGGAAATGCCATCAATTCCGTAAGAGCTTTTACTTTTCAGTGAGTTTATTATTTTACTGATTTCAGAGGGAGAGGTTGGTGGAATTACAGTTGTTTCAAACTGCACAGGTATGGCATCTTCTATTAGTAGCCTTGCCTCTTCTAGTGAAGATCTAGATCCTATTTTCTCCACAACATTTAAAAAATGATCATTGAAAATATTTTCAATTTCTGATTGTTTGTTAGTACACTTGCCATTCAGTTTTATGGCACTAAAGTCTTCCTGTGCTCTTGGTTGCCCTGTTTCCTTTCAATAATATTCCAAATTGCTTTAATTTTATTATCAGAGTTACTGATCTCAGACATTGTGTAATGTAATATCTTGTACAGACATCATTTATTAACCTGACACATTCCACATCATTACGAAGTGTCGTATTCATGATCCATGGAACAAGTATTAATCTAATCTAATCTAATCTTAACTGACACTTTGTAGAAAGGTTGCATTGTTTAGCTCTGTCTGTTCATTAAGAATATGATGTGGTGATTTGCTTTTATGTGTATATATTTCTATTTCTTCAAGCAGATTCATGAGGCTACCTTTCTCAACATGATGCAATATTTGAATTTGGTCTTCAATGTTTTTTACTCCATGTTTACTGAGAGTTGTGTGCATTGAAAATGCAGATTTTGAAGGATTGTTCAGACATATGGCATCTAAATGTTCTTTGAAACGAATCTCAAAGTTTCTCCCAGTCTGTCCAATATACACTCCTGGAAATTGAAATAAGAACACCGTGAATTCATTGTCCCAGGAAGGGGAAACTTTATTGACACATTCCTGGGGTCAGATACATCACATGATCACACTGACAGAACCACAGGCACATAGACACAGGCAACAGAGCATGCACTATGTCGGCACTAGTACAGTGTATATCCACCTTTCGCAGCAATGCAGGCTGCTATTCTCCCATGGAGACGATCGTAGAGATGCTGGATGTAGTCCTGTGGAATGGCTTGCCATGCCATTTCCACCTGGCGCCTCAGTTGGACCAGCGTTCGTGCTGGACGTGCAGACCGCGTGAGACGACGCTTCATCCAGTCCCAAACATGCTCAATGGCGGACAGATCCGGAGATCTTGCTGGCCAGGGTAGTTGACTTACACCTTCTAGAGCACGTTGGGTGGCACGGGATACATGCGGACGTGCATTGTCCTGTTGGAACAGCAAGTTCCCTTGCCGGTCTAGGAATGGTAGAACGATGGGTTCGATGACGGTTTGGATGTACCGTGCACTATTCAGTGTCCCCTCGACGATCACCAGTGGTGTACGGCCAGTGTAGGAGATCGCTCCCCACACCATGATGCCGGGTGTTGGCCCTGTGTGCCTCGGTCGTATGCAGTCCTGATTGTGGCGCTCACCTGCACGGCGCCAAACACGCATACGACCATCATTGGCACCAAGGCGGAAGCGACTCTCATCGCTGAAGACGACACGTCTCCATTCGTCCCTCCATTCACGCCTGTCGCGACACCACTGGAGGCGGGCTGCACGATGTTGGGGCGTGAGCGGAAGACGGCCTAACGGTGTGCGGGACCGTAGCACAGCTTCATGGAGACGGTTGCGAATGGTCCTCGCCGATACCCCAGGAGCAACAGTGTCCCTAATTTGCTGGGAAGTGGCGGTGCGGTCCCCTACGGCACTGCGTAGGATCCTACGGTCTTGGCGTGCATCCGTGCGTCGCTGCGGTCCGGTCCCAGGTCGACGGGCACGTGCACCTTCCGCCGACCACTGGCGACAACATCGATGTACTGTGGAGACCTCACGCCCCACGTGTTGAGCAATTCGGCGGTACGTCCACCCGGCCTCCCGCATGCCCACTATACGCCCTCGCTCAAAGTCCGTCAACTGCACATACGGTTCACGTCCACGCTGTCGCGGCATGCTACCAGTGTTAAAGACTGCGATGGAGCTCCGTATGCCACGGCAAACTGGCTGACACTGACGGCGGCGGTGCACAAATGCTGCGCAGCTAGCGCCATTCGACGGCCAACACCGCGGTTCCTGGTGTGTCCGCTGTGCCGTGCGTGTGATCATTGCTTGTACAGCCCTCTCGCAGTGTCCGGAGCAAGTATGGTGGGTCTGACACACCGGTGTCAATGTGTTCTTTTTTCCATTTCCAGGAGTGTAGAACGAAGGGCAGTTGTGGCATCTGAGTTTATATATACCTGATCTTTTGTAAGGCAGGTTGTTATTCTTTATGTTGTGAATAGTTAGCTGCTGAAGTTTATGGTTTGTGTGGAAGCTTATATTTATGTTTGTGTTTTTGAAGAGATTACTTATTTTATGGGAGTGAGACATATTTTCTGCTGCTTTCTGCAGATTTTTGTGTTGACTGCATAGGTGTCTGGTGGGGAGCTTTGTTGTTAGCTGTTTTTTTGGATTTTTTGTGATAATTTATCAATCATGTGTGGGTTATATCCATTGTTTAGAGCTATGGCTTTGATGACATTGGTTTCTTTATGTTGTTCACCTGGTTGAAATTTACAGAAAGCAAACAGCCACAGATGTGTTCATCAACAGCTCATCTTGCCATCCAAACCAACATAAGATGGCATACTTCAGGTCCATGCTTAAACGCCTATATAAAATTCCACTGGAACCAGCTGAACAACATAAAGAAACCAATGTCATCAAAGCCATAGCTCTAAACAATGGATATAACCCACACATGATTGATAAATTATCACAAAAAATCCAAAAAACAGCTAACAACAAAGCTCTCCACCAGACACCTATGTAGTCAACACAAAAATCTGCAGAAAGCAGCAGAAAATATGTCTCACTTCCTTTTCTAGGGAAAATATCCCATAAAATAAGTAATCACTTCAAAAACACAAACATAAATATAAGCTTCCACACAAACAATAAACTTCAGCAGCTTACCATTCATGACATAAAGAATAACAACCTGCCTTACAAAAGACAAGGTATATATAAACTCAGATGCCACAACTGCCCTTCGTTCTATATTGGACAGACTGGGAGAAACTTTGAGATTCAATTCAAAGAACATTTATATGCCATACATCTGAACAATCCTTTAAAATCTGCATTTGCAATGCACACAACTCTCAGAAAACATGGAGGAAAAAACATTGAAGACCACATTCAAATATTGCATCATGTTGAGAAAGGTAGCCTCATGAATCTGCTTGAAGAAATAGAAATATATACACATAAACGCAAATCACCAAATCATATTCTTAATGAACAGACAGAGCTAAACAATGCAACCTTTCTACAAAGCTTCACTCACCCATTATCCAGTCTAAAATATAAATAAACAGTACTCCTTTTAACAACAACATGCAATCAATAAACCAAATAAAGTATTACATCATAATATAGCTGCCTGCTCAATCGCACATTACTGCAACTGTAAAATTGTTTTAAAAGTAAAAGTGATATGCCATACTACATTTACCTGTCACATTATTCATGTATCTTGTGCATATGTTGTCACCAGTTTGTTGCACTGTATTTACACAATGCCATTTAAGTAACATTCATACAACTGCCCATCACATTTTTCCAATTTATTTGTAATTAATGCTCACTGAATATGGTATTCTTTGTAATATAAATACTTGTAATGTACGTGTAATGCTACCTCGATTCCTGGGGAAAAAAAATTACAGCTACTATACTTGATTCAAAATTTCAGTGCACCATAGATAGATGTTAATACAATTGTTACTGTCATATTATTCATTTTATCTCATGTCTATGTTGCTCCTTGTATATAGCACAGTATTTACATAATACCATATAAGTAGCGTTCACACAAGCTGGTTACTATATCTGTCAACTTCATTTGTAACATTATACGCTCATAATGTAAGGTTTATATTTGTGTTTTAATTTTCATTAAGTTATGTCATTCTTTAAAAACAGTCATTCTATGAAATCAAAGCAACCTGTATATTGTCATGTCTCTGAGAGAGAATTTCTCTGACACTGTTGAGTTTGTAAATCTGTAATCTCTGTGGTAACTTCACACGTGGAAAATTCTTTTTGGTGTGTGTGTGTGTGTGTGTGTGTGTGTGTGTGTGTGTGTGTGGTGCTTTGCACAATATGGTGCTGTACAAGTTACGTAAGTGTTGGATATATTTAGGAATATGCGAAAAATACAATCCTGGAACTTCGCAAGAAAATCGCGGGGGATTTTCGACGTAAGTACCATAACCACTTAACCTTACATATTTATTTACGCTGTATTTCATCGTGTGGAGGTTAGTTATTTTCACATAGGGCGCTTCTAACACTGTTTTTGTACCGTAGGGCAACAACACACCAAAAATACTTCGCCACAGTCGAATAATAAAAATCGAAAACCGACGATAATGTAAAGTGTATCTTGAAAATCATGTGAACAGCCGTCTGATGGTGAACTTTCCAGTTGGAAACCGGTAACGGCGCTATTTACCTAAATAAATAGCAGTATTAATAGTGGCTGGTTGCTGTTTTCTTCTCTGTAAGAATTAACCTACATTAATTGTACACAGCCACGGTCTTACCATGTCAGTTTTAGACAAAATAGTATAATTTATTTTGTACTGAAACATTCGTGACTTCTTCCTAAATATCCTATATCGTCAATACTAGACGGGTGGTGCAACTCACTTCTGGACGTAACTTTTTAAATTCACCAGGTTTTATAATTGATGTTTCCTTTCGGAATTTTACAGTTGTCGTTTGTCGATTTCACTGGGAAATATTTGGCATTACTACAACCAAACCTGATTCGCTCCCCGACCAATAAAAAAGGCCTCATTCACATTTTTTATCATTTGTTTCATAAGAGACTATTTGAAGCGAGGGACATCAGTTTCTCTGGATAAAAATGACGCAGTTGGCTAACTGATCCAACCCAGCTTTCAACTATAATTAAATAAACACTAATAAATAATAATAATACAAAAAGCTTTTCACTGGAATGTGCGCGAATTATCTGCCGATACATTATGCAGTTCTAGACGCTTGGGAAGAGCCCGACTGGTGATAAAATACGAAATTTGGGATAATGAACTCGTTTGCTGTCTTTGGTGTTATAATAATACTGATGATGATAATAATAATAATAACCAATCATTTCCTGCGATTGAGTAGCGAAAAGTATGAACTATTACAAAACCAGAGTACCAACTCGATACGAGGTGCAAACCTGCCGGTCCTAAAGCCTGAACCTTCTGAAGATACACATATAGGTTGTACTCCAAAGGGTCACGCTACCTGCGCCCATAGCAAGTTGCACAGCAAGCATACTGGACTTCCAATTAGACCTAGCCTAGAAAGTACTGTGATGTACAAACCAATCTTCTCTTTGATGAGAGCTTTAGCATTTTATCCATGTAGAGTTGGGTTAACAAATATTACGTCTAACACTTCACACGAAACTTGGGTTTGTGGAAAGTTACAATAAATAATACTAATCAAGAAGTAAAGAACTAATGAGGAAGTTAGTTCCGACCAGCAGTTTTATAATTGATGTTCCTTTCGGAGTTTTACAGTTGTCGTTTGTCGATTTCACTGGGAAATATTTGGCATTACTACAACCAAACCTGTTTCGCTCCCCGAAACAGGTTCCTGTTTACAACTGATTACCTATCTCCTACAACCCCCACTTTTTGAGTTATTTCTGTTCCATCAGGCCACTGAATTTGTTAGCGCGCGTTGAAATGGTAATCGAATCTGATAAGGTCTAAGAAGTGCTCTGAAATCTGAACGGTATCTATCAGATGTACATGAACGGCGTCTTTCGCTGTACATGTTCATAACGTAGCTGCCAACCAGTTAACTACATAACATGGCCGTATTGTTGAACAGGTCGTACAATGGAATAAAAGACGAAAGCAGTACAGAATGACGCGGAAGCGACAGTGAACAACAGAATTTTGTTCTGGCAGTCACCTCCACTTCCGTGAAAGATCGTGTGTGAAGCAGATGTCCTTGAATCTGAGTTTCACTCCTCGCTTTCACTCACGCATTGACCGACCTGTCACTGCATACTAAACGAATACCGCACCTCATGTGCTGTTGTTCATCGACGCAAAATTAACTGGGCAATGAGCAAAAGCGTGATCTGTAACACAAAAGCTCAGATGTGTGATACAGAGCCTACGACTTAAAAAAGATCATCTAAGAAAAAGCCACAAGAAAACACGTCACAAACGACGACCCAGTAATATGGCACTCAGTTATTTATATTTTACACACCTTTAGTTTATGTTTTCCAGTTTTCACGATGCTTAAAAAGTTGCAGCGTTGTGGAGTAAATTATATCTGCAGTTTAATGTACCCTAAATATGGCTGTAAATTGTTAGATACAAGTTCCAAGAAGTTAGAAACGAAAATTTGGACGCGAGACGTTCCACGCTGTGTCTGAGATCATGTACTGACGTTGTTATGTTGCTGATTTTATATTAGATTCGGTAGAAACTGGCGTGACTACAAATTATTCAGACAACAGACACAGTCGCGTAATAGGGTAATTCCCTGTTATGTTTATACATGTCTAAAATACATAAATGTATTGCAGCTAGAAATAGGTTACTCTGTAAAAGATATATGCGTCAAACACTGACGCAGTAATAATGTCTGCGTGAAAATGAAACAGTCGGAAACCGCAGCACTTGATATGTGGGCCGGCCGCGGTGGCCGTGCGGTTCTGGCGCTGCAGTCCGGAACCGCGAGGCTGCTACGGTCGCAGGTTCGAATCCTGCCTCGGGCATGGGTGTGTGTGATGTCCTTAGGTTCGTTAGGTTTAAGTAGTTCTAAGTTCTAGAGGACTTATGACCTAAGATGTTGAGTCCCATAGTGCTCAGAGCCATTTGAACCATTTTTGAACTTGATATGTGGTGCTGTAGAGAAATAATAAAGAAGTTTGCAGAAAAATATGAAACAAGATTTTTCTAATAATTCAAGGGCTTGGTTGATAAGTGGGTAAGTATAAGAATATAATTCCAAAGAGCAGGGGACAAATACTCGGTGGATCCTAGGCAGTGATTATTTTCCAACATTTTAGGTGCCGGAACGCACCTCTTCAACCATACAACGCCCTCTCCCCCTCCCTAGCCCCTTACCGAGACATAAAAATCACAAGTTTCGATTTTTGAAAACTTATGATAAAACTTACAATGAGCAATCACTTATTACAAAATACTTTTTTTGGAATTCAGGTTTCTGAAACAATTTCTTATAACCAAAACAATAAAACCACGAGATTTAAAGTAAACATGTGCTAACGCTTGTCCCCGTGCAGAGTCGCTTTGCTGCCTAGTTCTGCTCGATGCATATCGACACAAGACAGCAAAGTAGTCTTCGTGGCGGTGATGTCTTGTTAACATCTGCAAGCCGCAACGTTCAGACATTGGCACTGTAGCTGCTCTGTGAAGCGGACGTTTGGGGTGTACATTTGTATTCCTAGTGTTTAGAAAAGCCCACCGTGAATTTCCTTGGAAACTTAACTTCTCTGATTGAAATATTTCATTAACTAACATGTCATGCTAGTTAGAGCGTATCTCGCTCCATGCCCATGTCCATCGCATCACGTCGGTCACCTAATTGTCACGTTCGCAGGAGCCGGCGTAGCAGGAAGTTAATGTTACGTTGGGATTTGATATACTTCTACTATCCTAAATCTCTGCTGCCGACTTGTTCCAGTGAGTTAAAAAAATTGCCAGGGAGGTCCCGGTACGCCGTTCCAGCGCGTTCCGGCCGGAATTGAACCCTGATCCTGGGTTTTATTTCTTTTACATCTGGTAATGAGTCATTAATCAGAAAAATTCCGAGTTGCAGCGTGGTTCAGGGTTCACATTAAACTGCACGTCTCCTTATAACTGTCTGGGCAAGTCAGTTCAGAGATCTGAGGAAGGCAACTTCCAATAGTATCCGGCCTCGAAAGAGATCGCAGTTTTCAAATCAGCCTTCGCGTTGATGACCCTTTTTAAACTAGCCTGTGAAAAAGCCTTCTACAGGGTGGGTAAATAAAACTGGCCAGGGAAATGTTTATAAGATTGGCGCGGAACTGACCCATGTTAATGAACAGGACAACCGCCCATCACAAAAATGTCGAAAACCACGATTTCGACGCAACAGTCGGTTACTACCACATGTCTACAGGTCCGCGATTCCCGTTTGCTCTGTATCGAGTACTTCGCTGTACCATTACGTTTGAGCAAACGAGAGGAGCCGACGTGTTTCGTGATCATTGGAACGCAACACAAAATGGTACTCACAATAGAACCGCGCAGCTTCATTGTCTACTATTATGCGAAGGACAATTCCAGGAAAAAGTGTGTACGGAACTCTTGACTCAACAGTTTAAAACTGCAAATATTCTGGCAAAACCTCCGGCGAAGTCTGCAATGTAAGACATAGTTTCAGAATGGCACAAAACGGGCTCTGTAGCGAATATAAACCGTAAATTTCGAAAATTGTTCATATGCCAAGCCGATTCGAAAACATTTTACCACACAAGGAACTTATCTTTTGCCTCCCCCCCTCCTCCCCCCCCCCCCATACCCATTTCTCCTATACACTTTTACCCGTGTCAGCTATCGCTACTAATTGTGATACGCACTGTAAAAAAGCCACGAGTGGCCGCAACTATTTGCCACGAGTTTAATTTTTTTTACAGTTGTCAACACCTTTAACCCAAACTGACACAGATTTAGATTAATTTATTTTACGATGATTCCTGGTCCTGAGAACCAAGGGCATCGACGACAGGTAATACGATTTACCCATATCTCGACAGTAGACCTCTCCGATCTGAAATGTCCGATAAGCAATGACGCCAGGGCTGTTAAAACTTTCTAGCCCTGCAACTTTATCGACTTTCGGTCCACGTACTGGAGCAACGGTGACCGTGCTGATGGACATCATTGTTGCTAAAGGTAAAGTTAAGAACTCCATCACAGAACACTGATGGACCATCCAGAATGACTTGTGCACCTACATAGTTCTCAGTATTAATAGCAATATTGTCTGTTGCTTTATAGACTGTAAGGCGGGTACGCCTTCTGCTCCTATAACATCGTGGCGTCTTCTGTGTGAGCGGTCCAATGCTGTTGCTCGAGCGGCTGCACTAAGACTGGCGCCTTCTTAACAAAATCATTACTTATATAGACAAAACTGCTGTATCCTTGAGCCCCCGGTTCGCGATGTACGACTAGCGGTTCTCGGCTGACGCTACCGATCAGAAATTTTCTATGTCCGAACTGGATGTGTTATCCCGTACTCGGGTGTTTCCGTAAGAGCGTGCACAAATTTAGCACGACATAGAGGATGCTCCATTGAATAAAATGAGGTAGGCAACCTGGGGTCGGTGAAGCCAGCTTAAGGGAATATGGAAGTAAACTTGTCTACCGCTTTGTCTAGCATCACTGTTTTCCAGCTAACATGAGTACAAGTTTACACACACTGTGCTGTTTATGCACATGTACATTCTATATTGCCTGCAAGGAAACAAGTAGGACGAGCCAAACTTTCTACCTAGGTGTCTGAATGGCCACCTGTACTGAGGTTCGTGCAAAGAGTTCCAAATGAGTTGCTGGGGAACATACCCTTGACTGTTTCTGACAAGGGAACCTCCCCATCGCAACCCCCTCAGATTTAGTTATAAGTTGGCACAGTGGATAGGCCTTGAAAAACTGAACACAGATCAATCGAGGAAACAGGAAGAAGTTGTGTGGAACTATGAAAAAAAAAGCAAAATATGCAAACGGAGTAGTCCATGTGGAACATAAGCAATACAAGGATAATGGTAGGTCAGGAGTGCCGTGGTCCCGTGGTTAGCGTGAACAACTACGAAACAGGAGGTCCTTGGTTCAAGTCTTCCCTCGAGTGAATATTTTATTTTCGCAAAGTTATGATCTGTCCGTTCGTTCATTGATGTCTCTGTTCACTGTAATAAGTTTAGTGACTCTGTTTTGCGACCGCACCGCAAAACCGTGCGATTAGTAGACGAAAGGACGTGCCTCTCCAATGGGAACCGAAAACATTTGATCGCAAGGTCATAGGTCAACCGATTCCTCCACAGGAAAACACGTCTGATATATTCTACACGACACTGGTGACGGCATGTGCGTCGCATGACAGGAATATGTTGTCGACCCACCTAACTTGTACACTTGGCGAATGGGTAAAAAGATTCTACTACCTTGCCCGATTTAGGTTTTCTTGTCGATGTGATAATCACTCCCAAAAAAGTGATCGCATCGGAAGGACAGATAACAATTGTCTGAAAATAAAAAGTTAAAACTTTTCACTCGAGGGAAGACTTGAACCAAGGACCTCTCGTTTCGCAGCTCCTCACGCTAACTACGGGACCACGGCGCTCCTGAGCCTACAATACCCCTGTTGTTGCCTATCTTCTCATGGACTACTCAGTTTGTATATTTTGCTTATTTTTTTCATAGTTCCATACGACTTCTTCCTGTTTTCTCGATTGATCTGTGTTCAGTTTTTCAAGGCCTATCCACTGCGCCAACTTATAACTAAATCTGAGGGGGGTGCGATGGGGAGGTTCCCTTGTGAGAGAATGTGGATACAACATGACGGTGCACCGCCTTACTTCAGTGTAGATGTCCGCAACAATCTCAGTCCTGTACTTCCTGGTCGCGGGATTGGATGGGGAGGTCCTATTCCATGGCCTGCGTGGTCACCTGACCTGAATCCCCTTGATTATTTCCTACAGGGATATCTAAAGTCATTTGAGTTTGAAATACACCAGGGATATTTGTCAGGGCGCGGGCGGGTCAGAATCTATTTCGCCGATGTCATGCTTGCACTGAGGCTGATGGCCGTCAGTCTCAGCTCATTTTGTAAGATACAGCAAAAATGTCACGTCCACTGTGTCAATGATTGTACTTGCAATTAACTGCAACTAATGTAAATAAAAAAAGTACACAGTAATGTGATTTTATTCCTATTATCTCCTTAAGCTGGCTTCTCCGATCCCCGGTTCCCTACCTCAAATTGGTCTGTGGAGCGACCTCTACGTCCTGTTAAATTTTTGCACGATCTTACGGAAACACCCCGTAGAAATGTTGAGTTGTGGCACATCTGGTGGACCTCTCAGCTTGGTGCCTCAATCAGCGGCTTGTGTCGTTTTGACTTAAACCGGCATTGCGAACACCAGAAAACATTGCTCGAGTGAAGTAAAGCCAGTTACAAAGTCCAAAGAACTCTCAACACTGGTTATTGTGCAAGTTGAAACTTATAATGTCGAAACATTATCAAAAAGAACCTACATCTATATCTTTACAAATTTGCTGTTATGAATGAGGTAAAGCACCCAGGCGAACTTCCACATTGAGTTCCGCCGGTGGTTTGTGAATGAACTGGAAACATGAGTGTTGGATCCTCACTTTTTCATTTCTTCAGATGAGGCCTGGTTCAGCCGGTCACGTTCTGTGAACTCACAGAACGTGCGCCATTAAGCCACAGGTTATCAGTACATTGAAGAGCCGTTGCACAATCTCAAGACTGACGTTTAGTGCACAGTGTCTGGTGTCCGCACCATAAGAAGTTTCTTCCATCAGACTGTTAAAGCTAATCGGTATGTGCAAAAAATGCACACGCCGACTTGAAACCTTTACACGAGTGCTCGAGGAGTTCGGCGAGTGAGGCAATCAACAGAGGCAGTGCCACCTCCGCCCATTTCGATCGCCCGGTCTCTCCCCCTGTGGTTTTTACCTGTCGGGCAAATTGAAGGATCAGGTGCACTAGAACACTCCTCAAATACCGGAAGAACTACACCAGAACACTGAAAACGGCGTTGCTGCTCTCCCTCAACCAGGGCTGCTACGTGTGTCTCACAGTTTGATAATGGAGCACAGTGCTGTATCAGCGCCAACGGTGGCAACTTCCAGCACCATCTTTGATGTTCGTTACAAGGCTCGTATTGTAAATATTTTCCGGGCCACTTTTAGTTTGCCCACCCTGTACAAACGGCAGTCGAAGAAGGGAACTAGTTCGAGGTAGACAATAAGAATTTTATGAATAAAACCTTCTATAGGGTCCTTTAAAATATTACTCTATTTACAACGTCGCTTGTGCTACTGCTTCATCAGACCAAATCTTAGTTCTTAGCAGCAGCTCTAATGGCGTTATAAATAAAGTAATTTATTAAGAGATCTAGACGGCTTTATTCACAAAATATCGATCTCAGAGTAATTCAGAAAATTTATTTACTTTGTTAATAAGACGATACGAATGATACTGGAGAATGAAACGTGCAATGACGTATTTCGCGGTTACTGCTTGTAGATCAGCACTCAAAACTGAATGCCCCGGCGGCGGGTGGTGGAAGAATAGAAGACACAGAAATCGAAAATATAAATATAGTAAACAGTAGACATCTGTATGGCTTCTACAATCAAAAAGCAACATGACGAAACGTCAAACAATTTCAAATGTGAAAAATTACGACTAACTATAGTCTGTTGAGAATTGCTTTAGGATTGACAGCTATAAAAGTAATAGTGTGGAGAGGCATACAAGTACAGTAAGGAATGCATCCAGGCAATCCTACGTGACCTGTAGCCGCAGCAACCACCCCTTTTTACTACAACACATCCTGCTTACACTCTGCTGCAATTTCAGGATGCGTGCCGACGTGTAGTATTGGTCGCTGCGCACTGAGATTTTTGTTGGTTTCTTTCTTTACAGTTGCGAAGTTAATTCTATTATTATTGTTTATTGAGTGTTGTGCCACACTGAAAAATGTCAGAAGCGAGATCGTTAAATGCTTTTCAATGTAAATGTTCGTCGTCCCTCTCTTGGCTAGGGGATTGCCGTATGAGATCAGCCGAGAAAAATGGGTTGCTCCTTTCGTGCCTACACAATCAACAATTGAAGAAATGCGCGGAAAAACGGGCTACTCTTCAAATGCAAAAACTTGGGGTTAAATGTTGCTATCTGTGTCTGGGTACAGGAACTATCAAAGCTGACATTGGTCTCACCCCTAAATACCACATTAGGATATTTAGGGGTGAGAACAATGTCAATTTTGATACTTCCCGAGAAAAGCAACAGATGGCAACACTTATCACTAAGCGTTTACATTTGAGGGTTTGCCCGTTTTTTCCCGCGCATCTCTTCAATTGATCTTGAGAGTTCTCCCAGCCACTCTGTTGTTGCTGACAACAGAACGCTGCTACTGCCACCAACGTACATTCCGCTAAGGATCGCGATGACGCGATAAGAGAATTTATGTGTCATAGGAGACATATACACCTTTCCTCCTTCCATTTGCGAGTGGTACAAGAAAAGGATTAAGTAGTATCTGTACAAGACACCCTTCGCCATGAACTGTATGATGGCTTGTGCAGTATGTATGTAGATGCAGAAGAGGCGTATGATAGGAAAGCGAAAGGAGGAGATGACTAACTGCCTTCAGCGTCACCATCATCGAAATAAGTGATAATCTTAAAAAGGTGGAGATTAAGAAACTCATAACCGTCCATATACCACGATTTCCCAGAAACGAAATCGTCGAGCTGGCAAAAACATAGGGCCTATAGTCATTAGCCTGCCACCTTGTCTCTGTCCTTTTAATTCGATAGAATTCAGACGCGGGGTTCTGGAACAGTCGAGAGGATGACGCCTCAGGTCCCCAATCGAACGTCCAGGTTTAAGTTTTGCGGATTTCCCTGAATCGGTTAAGGCAATACCGCGATGGTTCCTCTGAATGGCCATGAGTGTTTCCTTTCCTTGACCTCCCCTTACCTGAACTTTTTCTCTATCTCTAACATGCTCGTTGTCGAGGGGACGTTAAACAGTAATCGTCTTTACTTCCGTTCTGGATCATGAATGTTCATTTCTAGATTCCTCCCTCAGAACCAAGAAAATAAATACTGTTGAGGCAATGCCACTTAAACCGGAGAAGCCGGTTCAATCCCAGGGCGTCGTCCCTGATTGCTCATGAGTGAAGCATGTTAATATACGTCACTGAGTAAGATGCAGAAGGTTTCTCGGGATCGAATTCCAGAGCACTTGAGTGAAATGTTAAGGAGTTATGTAGGGCATAGAAAACGCCGCAAGTGTCCTAAATGGTTTTGGAAGGACTCCCAGGGGAACTACAATGTGCCCAAGACCTGCTGGAGTGAGCTAAAATAACAGTTTGTTAAAAGTTCTCATATTCTTAGCTCTAGTGGCCAAGGCTGTTTATTTCGACTCAAAATACAAGTGAAGGCAGACGAGAAAGTTCTCTACCCAAGTCGGTTATTTTTGCATTACTTTCTGTAATATGCTTTCACTGAAACAAGAATTACTTGAGTCTTTGCGTATCGTTTGCCTCTGGCGGAATATCCTCACCCAAAAGCGAATAGGCTGTCGTACCCACTCTGTCACACCGAACTGATAAAAATACTTAAATCCTCCATAAAAAAACTGTAAAGTACTTTGCTGTTTGCTGATCACTGCTTTTTTCTAGTGATCCTAATGACGACTTCTTGCTCTCTTTCGTCTTATGCTTGTGTGAGCCCTACGAATCGCGAGCAATCCCCTGTTTGCTAGTGACAGATATGAGCAGTTCGTTGTGTCTGCAGCTGAGTAAACTACACATTCAACACGTATGTAAACTCTCGAACTCATCACAACACTTCTTGAATAAACAGTATAACTAGATTCTTAAATTACACCCTTTGAGACGAGAATTATACTCAGGGAGTGTGGCGCTGTTTCTTTGTTGTTTTGATTTATTGTTGTTTGATGGAAGTATCAAGGAGTCATCACCAAACTGCACATTCGCGTCATTTGATGATTACCTGGACACAGTAATGGTGACAGGCAAAAAATACAGTTATATTGCTTTGTCGACCTATCACATTGCACAGTTGCTGAATTTGAATAGGTTCGAAGAAAGAGTTACAGATTTCATAACAGATGACGACCAATCAAACCGGCAGTCTCAAACAGTAAAAAACATGGTAAAATATTTGGCAGTACTTTTCTCGGTAAGGAGAAGAGAGGGAGATTATGATTGTGGCTTAGTCTTCCACGTTAGAAAAGGCATCGAGAGCCACTAAAAAACTCTAACCATCACAGCAACGGGACGCATGAGTGTTGTTCCCACCACTCATATTTGTGAGAGACACACTGACGGATAGAGGCGAATCATGTTTTATTCGCTTTTGCAAGCAAGCATTTATGAAGCAGTTACTTCCCACGTTTTAAAACGTATTAGAGCTACTCTGTTCAAGGGCGAGCACACGCTAACTAAGGTAGGAAGGGGCAAAGGAAACATAGATATTATAGTCGATGGGCTAGTCCGATCGGAGAAGAATGGGAAGTTCATGTCTTGACTCCAACATCTTTATGCGATTTATATACTCGTAGGTAAGTTGCGAAAAGTCAGTGGGGATCGATATGTATTCAAATCTCCCTCCTCCCAAATAGAACTACAGGGTGTATCAAAAAGAATCATCCGATTTGGCATGTCTATATCTCTGAAACTAACAAACATATACAAGGAATTTTGAATTTTGTTATTTTATGAAAGGGAAACTCAAAATTCTTTCTTCATAGCTTTTCATAGGTTTTCAATATGCCCCCCTTGAGATGCACGACATATGTCAGTGCAGTATTCAAATTTTCCCACACTGCAGCGAGCATGCCTTGAGTTGCAACTTCCACAGCTGCTGTTATGCGATGTCTCAGTTCATTCATTGTTGTTGGTGACGGAGGCACATAAACAGTCTTTTACAAACCCCCACAAGAAATAATCACACACAGTCAGGTCCACTGACCTTCGATGCCAGTAATGTAAAACTGAATCATTTGGTCCAGTGTGACCAATTTATCGTTCAGTAGCCCTGTTGTTGTTGTTGTAGTTGTTGTTGTTGTGGTCTTCAGTCCTGAGACTGGTTTGATGCAGCTGTCCATGCTACCCCATCCTGTGCAAGCTTCTTCATCTCCCAGTACCTACTGCAACCTACATCCTTCTGAATCTGCTTAGTGTATTCATCTCTTAGTCTCCCTCTACGATTTTCACCCTCCACGCTGCCCTCCAATACTAAACTGGTGATCCCTTGATGCCTCAGAACATGTCCTACCAACCGATCCCTTACTCTAGTCAAGTTGTGCCACAAACTTCTCTTCTTCCCAATCCTATTCAATACTTCCTCATTAATTACGTGATCTACCCATCTAATCTTCAGCATTCTTCTGTAGCACCACATTTCGAAAGCTTCTATTCTCTTCTTGTCCAAACTATTTATCGTCCATGTTTCACTTCCATACATGGCTACACTCCAAACAAATACTTTCAGAAACGACTTCCTGACACTTAAACCTATACTCGATGTTAACAAATTTCTCTTCTTCAGAAATGCTTTCCTTGCCATTGCCAGTCTACATTTTATATCCTCTCTACCTCGACCATCATCAGTTATTTTGCTCCCCAAATAGCAAAACTCCTTTACTACTTTAAGTGTCTCATTTCTTAATCTAATTCCCTCAACATCACCCGACTTAATTCGACTACATTCCATTATCCTTGTTTTGCTTTTGCTGATGTTCATCTTATATCCTCCTTTCAAGACACTATCCATTCCGTTCAACTTCTCTTCCAAGTCCTTTGCTGTCTCTGACATAATTACAATGTCATCGGCGAACGTCAAAGTTTTTATTTCTTCTCCATGGATTTTAATACCTATTCCAAATTTTTCTTTTGTTTCCTTTACTGCTTGCTCAATATAGAGATTGAATAACATCAGGGAGAGGCTACAACCCTGTCTCACTCCCTTCCCAACCTCTGCTTCCCTTTCATGTCCCTCGACTCTTATAACTGCCATCTGGTTTCTGTACAAATTGTAAATAGCTTTTCGCTCCCTGTATTTTAGCCCTGCCACCTTCAGAATTTGAAAGAGAGTATTCCAATTAACATTGTCAAAAGCTTCCTCTAAGTTTACAAATGCTAGGAACGTAGGTTTGCCTTACCTTAATCTAGCTTCTAAAATAAGTCGAGGGTCAGTATTGCCTCACGTGTTCACATATTTCTACGGAATCCAAACTGATCTTCCCCGAGGTCGGCTTCTACTAGTTTTTCCATTCGTCTGTAGAGAATTCGCGTTAGTATTTTGCAGCCGTGACTTATTAAACTGATAGTTCGGTAATTTTCACATCTGCCAACACCTGCTTTCTTTGGGATTGGAATTATTATATTCTTTTTGAAGTGTGAGGGTATTTCGCCTGTCTCATACATCTTTCTCACCAGATGGTAGAGTTTCGTCAGGACTGGCTCTCCCAAGGCTGTCAGTAGTTCTAATGGAATGTTGTCTACTCCTGGAGTTATGTTTCGACTCAGGTCTTTCAGTGCTCTGTCAAACTCTTCACGCAATATCATATCTCCCGTTTCATCTTCATCTACACCCTCTTCCATTTCCATAATATTGTCCTCAAGTACATCGCCCTTGTATAGACCCTCTATATACTCCTTCCACCTTTCTCCTTTCCCTTCTTTGCTTAGAACTGGGTTTCCATCAAGGCTCTTGATATTCATGGAAATGGTTCTCCTTTCTCGAAAGGTCTCATTAATTTTCCTGTAGACAGTATCTATCTTACCCCTAGTGAGATAAGCCTCTACATCCTTACATTTGTCCTCAAGCCATCCCTGCTTAGCCATTTTGCACTTCCTGTCGATCTCATTTTTGAGACGTTTGTATTCCTTTTTGCCTGCTTCATTTACTGTATTTTTATATTTTCTCCTTTGATTTTAAAATTTCCCGCACTTCCAGATGTCCCATCCTGCTGATAAATGAAGTTATTCGAATCAGTGTCCAACCGTGGGAAAAAAAAGTTCTCAAGCTTATCGAGGTATATGCTTCTGAAACAGTGTTTTCGGCAAAGAAAAATGGACCATACACCTTTTCCCGTGAAACTGCACAAAACACATTAAATTTTGGAGAGCCATCTCATGTTGTACAACTTCATGTGGTTGTTCCGTACCCCATATTCTCACATTATGACGCTTCACCTTCCCATGTAAATGGAATGCTGCCTCGTCGCTGAACACTAAGCGTGGAAGAAAACTGTCATCCTCCATCTTGCCAAAAACGAAATTACATAATTCCATACGTAATTGTTTATCACTTGCACGAAGAGCTGAATTTTGTGTGTTTCATGTGTAAACGTCGACGCAGCACACGCCAGACGTACATCGGGGGCACGATGTGCTGTCGAGCTGCACGGCGAACAGATTTCTGCGAACCCCTTGTGAAACTATGGCGGATGGATTCGACGTCTGTGTCAAGACACTCGGGGACGGGCCGGCGATTTGCCTTTACACAAACAATCTGTTTCTCGGAATTGTTCATGCCATCGTCTAATACTCTGGCTTTAGGAGGATTCACAACATACCTAGTACGAAGGTCACGCTGAACAATTATTACCGACCCGCATTGCGGAAAACGTAGAACATAAAACGCTTGCTGACGTCCCGACACCATTTTTACAAGAACTGGTGTGGACGCACACTGCTGCTACCTAGCGGGCAACGTGTAAAACGCGAGAGTTTGCTCTTTGCAGCAGTACGTTGTTCACGTACATATCTCAGATAGCCGGCCGGGGTGGGCGAGCGGTTCTGGGCTCTACAGTCTGGAACCGAGCAACCGCTACGGTCGCAGGTTCCAATCCTGCCTCGGGCATGGATGTGTGTGATGTCCTTAGGTTAGTTAGGTTTAAGTAGTTCTAAGTTCTAGGGGACTGATGACCTCAGAAGTTAAGTCCCATAATGCCCAGAGCCATTTGAACCATATCTCAGATAACATAGTAGTTATGGTTTTCTAAAATCGGATGATTCATCTTGATACACCCTGCATAATGTCTTACTTCACTCGCATAGCTGTTGGAGGAAACGTGACTGGCTCTCTTTTTTCCTTTTTTCGTTTTTCAGACAAAATCGAAATAAAAAATTGCATCAAACAAAAAGTGTTCACATCTTAAATATTAGCTGCGTATGTATATTAGGAAAGGCGTAAGAAACGTGAGTGGCAGTTTTGAAAGGGGACTTCGTTAGCCACAAGGAGCTCCAATGATACTCGCTCTCCTACCACTTTCCGACACTACGGACAATGCAATATATTCGGCGCAGCATTATATCGCTGTAAACAGCAAGCGGCTCGCGCTGTAGACAACCAACCTCCCGGTCGGTGCGGAGTAGCCCGTTGGCACGGCTGAGCGCCCCGCGCCAGATGACCCGCTGCTGGCGGAGGCAGCATCCTCGCGCCATGACGTCACGCGAACAGGTCAGTGACCAGCGGCCGTCCGCAGGTGGTCTCGCACTGCACACTGCAGAGGTCGCCGACTCCGCGGCTGGCATAAGCGGCCGCTTCTCATGCTCTACGTCTGCACGCCAACTCCCCACTCATTACTCAGTACTAGCTGACAAATACGGCATTGCCGGCATATTCATTTTGCCAGTTTTCTATTAGAAACAATAACAAAGAGAATAATCTGTGTTTGTAGTGAACTATGCAAAAAAAAAAATCATTTCCACGTATTCGTGAAAAAACCTTTGAAATCATAAAACTGTCGTACAAAGAAGTATGCATAACGTGCAGATGTATAAGTACAGTATCCAAGGTAATAAACATGAGAATGAACAGTTTCTGTGCGCTGGGTGCAGCTGCTTCATGTGTCTACGGCGCTGTTTTATGAACGTCCTTACGGCAACGCCTCCTCAAACGGCTACAGTTTTCCCCTACAGCCATTTGCTCCTCGCAAGTTGGAAGTAGTTAAAAGCCCTGTCAGGTGCCAGGGATTTTAAACTGACTCCACTGTGAGAGTGTCTTAGTAATATACACTGAACAGCAAAAGAAACTGGTACACCTGCTTAATATCGTGTAGGGCCCCCGCGAGCACGCAGAAGCGGCGCAACAGGACGTGGCATGGACTCGACTGATGTCTGAAGTGGGGCCGGAGGGAACTGACACCGTGAATCCTGCAGAGCTGTCACATATCCATATAGTACGAGGGGTGGAGATTCCTTCTGAACAGCACGTTGCAAGGCATTCTAGTTATGCTCAATAATGTTCATGTCTTGAGAGTTTGGTGGTCAGTGGAAGTGTTTGAACTCAGAAGAGTGTTACTGGAGCCACTTGGTAGCAATTGTGAATGTGTGGGGTGTCGCATGCTGATGACTGGGTGTTGTGTGATGTCCTTAGGTTAGTTAGGTTTAAGTAGTTCTAAGTTCTCGGGGACTGAGACCATAGATGTTAAGTCCCATAGTGCTCAGAGCCATTTGAACCATTTGTCGCATGCTACTGCTGAAATTGTCCAAGTCCGTCGTGATGCATAATGGACATGAATGGATATAGGTGATCAGACAGGATGCTTACGTACGTGTAAGCAGCCAGAATCGTGTCTAGACGTGACAATGGCCCCATATCGCTGCAAATGCACACGCCCTGCACTATTACAGAGCCTCCACCACCTTGAACAGTCCCCTCCTGACATGCAGGGTTCATGGATTCGTGAGGCTGTCTCCATACCCATACACGTCCATCCGCTGGATACAATTTGAAACGAAACTCGTTCGACCAGGCAACATGTTTCCAGTCATTAACAGCCAAAATCCGGTGTTGACGGGTCTATGCGAGGGGTAAAGCTTTGTGTCGTGCAGTCATCAAGAGTACACGAGTGAGCCTTCGGCTCCGAAAGCTCATATCGATGATGTTTCGTTGAATGATTCGCACGCTGACACTTTTTGATGGCCCAGCACTCAAATCTGCAGCAATTTGTGGAAGGGATTCTCTTCCGTCACGTTGAACGATTCCCTTCAGTCGTCGTTGAACCCGTTCTTGCAGGATATTTTTCCGGCCGCAGCGATGTCGAAGATTTGATGTTTTACCGGATTCTTCATATTCGCGTTCCACTGCTGAAATGCTCGTACGGGAAAGTCCCCACTTCATCGCTGCCTCGGAGATGCTGTGTCCCATCGCTCGTGCGCCGGCTATAACACCACGTTCAAACTCACTTAAATCTTGATAACCTGCCATTGTAGCAGCAGTTAACGATATAACAACTGCGCCAGACACTTGTTGTCTTATATAAACGTTGACGACGGCAGCGCCGTATTCTTCCTGTTTGCGTATCTCTGTTTTCTAATACGCGTGCCTATGCCAGTTTCTCTGCCGTTTCATTGTAGAATAAATGTATTGAAACTTTCTGCATGATGCAGCAGTTTTCACACTTCTCGTTGTTTATGACGTCAGATATGAATCGTACAGTGATGTATGTGTCTAGGTACATTCAGCAGCGTAAAGAGACACTGCTAGTATGTCAGTGAAATACACTGAGGGGACAGAAGTCACGGGATATTGATATACAGATCGCGTACACAAACTGTAAAACGGCAATGCATTGGCGGAGCTGTTATTTGTACTCGGGTGATTCACATGAAAAGGTTTCCGAAGTGATCGTGGCCGCATTACGGGAATTAACAGATTTTGAACGCGGGATGGTAGCTGGCGCTAGACGAACGGGACATTCCACTTCGGAAATCATTAGGGAATTCAGTGTTCCCAGATCTACAGTGTCAATAGTGCGCCCAGAATACCACAGTTCAGGCATTACCTCTCACCACGGACAACGCAGTGGCTGACGGCTTTCACTGAAGGAGCGACAGCAGCGGCATTTGGGAAGTGTTATGAATATTAACAGACGAGCAACAATGCGTGAAATAACCGCATAAATCACTATACGACATTCGACGAACGTATCCGTTAGGACAGTGCGGCGAAATTTGGTGTTAACAGGCTATGGCAGCAGACAACCAACGCGAGTGCCTTTGCTAACTGCACGACATCCTGGGCTCGTGACCATATCGTTTGGACCCTGTACGACTGGAAAACCGTGGCCTAGTCAGGGGAGTCCCGGTTTGAGTTGGTAAGAGCTGATGGTAGGGTTCGAGTGTGGCACAAACCCCAGGAAGCCACGGACCTAAGTTGTCAACAAGGCGCTATGCAAGCTGGTGGTGTCTCCATAACCGTGCGGGCTGTGTTTACATGAAGCACTAAGTGCAAATGGTTACGTTCCACTACTTGGAGACCATTTGCAGCTGTTCATGGGCTTCAAGTTCCCAAACAACTATGAAGTTTCTATAGATAACAACGCGCCATGTCACCGGGCCACAACGGTTCGCGATTGGTTTGAAGAACGTTCTCGACAGTTCGAGAGAACGATTTGGCACTAAATCGTCCTGCATGAATTCCGTCGAACATTTATGGGACACAATCGAGAGGACAGTACGTGCACAAATTCTTGGACCGGCAACACTTTCGCAGTTACGGGCGGCTCATTATTCCTGCACGGGACTTCCAACGACTTGTTGAGTCCACGCCAAGTCGAGTTGCTGCACTACGGAAGGCAAAAGAAGGTCCGACACGATATTAGGAGGTATTCCATGACTCTTGTCACCTCAATGCATGTTGCGAGTAGCGTTCGTAGCAAAGGAGTAACAAATTTAAACTACAAGCATGATGAGGCAGTTCTCCATGCATCTCAGTGTCTACGAGTGTTTTAGGTAAGTGGTCCTTATTCCAATTGCGATTGCTGCCTGAAAGCGAAGGACATATGTACTAACTTTGGTTGAAATCCCTCCAAGAAGAGATGTGAAACAACCAAAGAAAAACACATACACATGCGCGCGCACACACACACATATACACTCCTGGAAATGGAAAAAAGAACACATTGACACCGGTGTGTCAGACCCACCATACTTGCTCCGGACACTGCGAGAGGGCTGTACAAGCAATGATCACACGCACGGCACAGCGGACACACCAGGAACCGCGGTGTTGGCCGTCGAATGGCGCTAGCTACGCAGCATTTGTGCACCGCCGCCGTCAGTGTCAGCCAGTTTGCCGTGGCATACGGAGCTCCATCGCAGTCTTTAACACTGGTAGCATGCCGCGACAGCGTGGACGCGAACCGTATGTGCAGTTGACGGACTTTGAGCGAGGGCGTATAGTGGGCATGCGGGAGGCCGGGTGGACGTACCGCCGAATTGCTCAACACGTGGGGCGTGAGGTCTCCACAGTACATCGATGTTGTCGCCAGTGGTCGGCGGAAGGTGCACGTGCCCGTCGACCTGGGACCGGACCGCAGCGACGCACGGATGCACGCCAAGACCGTAAGATCCTACGCAGTGCCGTAGGGGACCGCACCGCCACTTCCCAGCAAATTACGGACACTGTTGCTCCTGGGGTATCGGCAAGGACCATTCGCAACCGTCTCCATGAAGCTGCGCTACGGTCCCGCACACCGTTAGGCCGTCTTCCGCTCACGCCCCAACATCGTGCAGCCCGCCTCCAGTGGTGTCGCGACAGGCGTGAATGGAGGGACGAATGGAGACGTGTCGTCTTCAGCGATGAGAGTCGCTTCTGCCTTGGTGCCAATGATGGTAGTGTGCGTGTTTGGCGCCGTGCAGGTGAGCGTCACAATCAGGACTGCATACGACCGAGGCACACAGGGCCAACACCCGGCATCATGGTGTGGGGAGCGATCTCCTACACTGGCCGTACACCACTGGTGATCGTCGAGGGGACACTGAATAGTGCACGGTACATCCAAACCGTCATCGAACCCATCGTTCTACCATTCCTAGACCGGCAAGGGAACTTGCTGTTCCAACAGGACAATGCACGTCCGCATGTATCCCGTGCCACCCAACGTGCTCTAGAAGGTGTAAGTCAACTACCCTGGCCAGCAAGATCTCCGGATCTGTCCCCCATTGAGCATGTTTGGGACTGGATGAAGCGTCGTCTCACGCGGTCTGCACGTCCAGCACGAACGCTGGTCCAACTGAGGCGCCAGGTGGAAATGGCATGGCAAGCCGTTCCACAGGACTGCATCCAGCATCTCTACGATCGTCTCCATGGGAGAATAGCAGCCTGCATTGCTGCGAAAGGTGGATATACACTGTACTAGTGCCGACATTGTGCATCCTCTGTTGCCTGTGTCTATGTGCCTGTGGTTATGTCAGTGTGATCATGTGATGTATCTGACCCCAGGAATGTGTCAATAAAGTTTCCCCTTCCTGGGACAATGAATTCACGGTGTTCTTATTTCAATTTCCAGGAGTATATATATATATATATATATATATATATATATATATATATATATATATATATATATATATAGGGTGTCCCAGCTCTCTTGTCCACCCAAAATATTTCTGGAACAATAACAGCTATTGGAAAACGACTTTCACCGGTATCAATGTAGGGCTGGGGCTCATGAATGTACATATTTGGAAACATTGTAAAACGAAAGCATATGTGTTTTTTAACACAAACTTATGTTTTTTTAAATAGACCTCCTATATTTTTTCTTCAGCAATCCATAGCATGACAAAGCACATGCACAATGGCGTTGATTGCATCGCAATATTCCCATTACATCCCGAGATATTGAGACGCGAAGTTGACGCTTGAAACACCCGACATGCGCTGCCAGCGCACGTCCTGAGGCTCAGGCGTGTACCCCATGCTGCCCGTAATCGCGATGTGATTGACATGTGTAATCACACCTCCATACTTATCAAGAGGTCCGAAACGAATAATACGGTCTGCTGTTACCATCTCAATTTTAGAGATGTAGGGCCTAATCATCACAGTGTTTCCAGTGAACTGCTTAGGCCAAACACAGAGAGGCGAAATTAGTATGGGAGTACCATGACCGCTACTCATACCATCTCCCCAGTTGATTTCCTTTCTTGGAGTTACGAATCTTGTCAGTTCACACGTTTGTTAACATTCCTAATACTCATCTCTCTCAATGACAACCTTGGACGGAGAAAAACACAACACGGTGTACCTCGATTAAGTGGTTGCTAGTTACTGGCATTTCCAAAACCCGGTAAGTTCATTTTGTTCGTGCAGAGTTTGCCAGAAATATCAGTGTTTTAAACTCCTTTTTAATTCGCCGGTTGCGAACACCAGGACAAATCCCATAATGAGACAATGCTGCACGAAAGAAGGTAAGGATGCGATTTCACCCAACGGTGTCGATGACTCTGGAATTCGTTGAGTCTACAAGATACTAGACGCAACAGACATTAAATTTACTTTATTTACCAATTTGTTAACCGTTCTTCTGTAATAGCTGAAGCTTAAAATTATGTGTGTTGCGTCTGAAATTTTTACTTCCTGCTAGTCAATCCGTTACCTTTAAATAAGGTGTGAATGGACCGGAATGTCCACTGTTGCTGTTGTTGTTGTCGTCGTAGTCTCGTCGTTGTTGTTGACGTCGTCGTCTTTCTCGTCATCTTCAGTGCGAAACTTGTTGAAGCAGTTCTCCATGATAATCTGTCCTGTGCAAGCCTCTTCATCCCTATAGCTATTGCAACCTACATCCATTTCATTCTATTTACTGTAACGAAGCCTTGGTGTCTTCAGTTTTTACACCACCACTTCCCTCCATCACCACACCAACTATTCCTTGATATAACGATTGATGTAAGAACTGATATTACGGCTTAATGTCATCAGTATACAGGGCGTTTGTCTTAACTTGGGGTAATTAAATATCTCGAAAACGACGCATCCTACGAAAAAAATGTTATAGCTGAAAGTTAATATTAGTAAAGCGGACATTTGTCTGCGCTACAGCTGGCCACATCCTAACCATCCCTCCTGCGTGGGCGGAGTTCAAATGGTTCAAATGGTTCTAAGCACTATGGGACTTAACATCTGAGGTCATCAGTCCCCTAGAATTAGAACTACTTAAACCTAACTTAACCGAAGGACATCACACACATCCATGCCCGAGGTAGGATGCGAACCTCCGACGGTAACAGCAGCGCGGTTCCGGACTGAAGCGCCTAGAACCACTCGGTAACAACGGCCGGCGGCGGAGTAAAATTTGTATTTTCAAATAGGAACGGTCCCCCCCCCCACCCCCTTTTATTTCGTATTCAGATTCTACGCAAAAAATACCCACAGTTTACTGAAGCCATTGTTTCCCATTCGTGGTAAATAACGCTCTAATTGACAAATATCAAGTGTGCCTGTGTTTTGCATTTAAGAACCGACACATTTGATCCTACGTTTCATTTACGATGTAATGTAAAACCTTTGTGTTCTAGCGGTTGATATTTATGTTACAAATTTACTTTAATGTTGCAAATCTGACTACACAGCATAATTTGGTTAGCCGCTGGTTAGAAGCTACGTCCAGCGTGAGCCGGAAACAACGACGTGGATGTAATAGTTTTCGGTTCCCATCGGTATGCTTCATATCGAAGAATCCCCTTGCCTCTCACTATCGGTATGCTTGATTTCGGTGAGTATCCTTGCCACTCACCATAATTGTAATTCACAATAAATGCTCAGCTGACGACCTTCCATTTCGATACATTTATTAATTCGTGTGTGGAATACATGTACACAGCTTAGAAGCATTGTGAATTACAATTATGGTAAGAGGCAATTGGACTCGACGAAATCAAACACCCCAATGGTGACAGGCAAGGGAGCTCACCGAATCAAGCATCCTGATCGAAATAGAAAACAATTACAACCACGCCGTTGTTCCTAGATCACGTAACACTTAGTTTCTAAACAGACAATGAAACGGCTAACCATACTGTACTGTACAATCAAATTTGCAACACAGAAGTAAAATTTCAATATAAATATCAACCGTTAGAACACAAACGTTTACATTTACATTGTAAATGATATGCAGAATCAGATGCGTTGGTTCTTAATTGCAATAACAGGCGTACTCGATAGTCGTCGATTATAGAGCCATCTACCACGAATGGGAAACAGTACAAAGTTAACCCCGCCCTCAGAGGAATGGTGGTTAGGAGATGGCGAGTTGTAGAACCGACAGATGTCCCTTTCACTAATACTAACTTTTCAAAAATGTTCAGTTGTGTGTGAAATCTTATGGGACTTAACTGCAAAGGTCATCAGTCCCTAAGCTTACACACTACTTAATCTAAATTATCCTGCGGACAAACACACACACCTATGCCCGAGAGCGGACTCGAACCTCCGCCGGGACCACTAACTTTTCACCCAGAACGTTTTTGTCAAGATGTGCCCCATCGACTTATAACTTCTTTTAGTCAAGTCCGGCTATAAATATGTTTTCTACCCGATCTGACTCAGTCTCTCTTCTTTAGCTAATCAACAGACTTCTTCTGCAGCAAAACATTTCAAAAAATTCTATTATTATCTTGTCTGTACTCTTTATTTTCGACGTTTCACCTTCACATAAATCTACAATCTACACAAATACTTTCGGGAAAAAATTGCATACCGCTTGAATTAATACGAAACTTCAGGCCGGCCATCTCGAGTTAGGTGAATATTGGATGGTTCCGTAAGTAAGGGCAAGCCGAGTTTCTTCGCCATTCATATAGATTGTGCTCCTTCTCTAATGGCCTCAAAGTCGTAGTGTTTCATGTTTTTGTTTTCCTTGCACTATTATTCACGTTATGATTCACTAGGACAGAAATGGTCAAAATTTTAATGGAAAACCAGACAATAAATTGCAGCTTTCCCTTGCATAGCATTTTTATCATTTCCAAGTACATTTCGACGTCACAACTAGGTTTTGGAGCTATTTGTTGTTATGTAAGGATCTTCATTGCGACGTCAGCTTTCCAAAAAACGTGTATCTGTGGAAGATATTACTGAGCAGGAATTTGCAAAATGATAATGAAATACATGCAGATGAAAATATATGGATTTTTGTCGAAATTTGTAGCATACCTGCGAATTTTGTTGATTTCTTTTTCATATGATATCCCAATGAAACAACTTCCACATGTTCAACATACACAGCTTCAAAAACGACATTACAAGTATCAAAAAACAAGACAAACTGCAAGCTTATTTCATTGCTACAAAGTCAATAAATAACTTACAGGTTACACAACACAACTCCTAAACCAAAATTTTACTTACATATTCCACACAAAAATTAATGATAATGTCTATTGTTGTAAATGGTTCAATGCTATAAGCGTTTATTAATATGACGTATTAAAAAGAGTTTCTTGATAGTGGACTGTCTACCTCCATAGCTCAGTGGTCAACGTGGCTGACTGTGTTGCAAAGCACCCAGGTTCGATTCCCGGTACTGCAAGGGAATTTTCCTTGGTGGGAGTGGAAATGAGTGCACTCAGTCTCGTGATGCCAGCTGAGAAGCTACTTGTCCGAACACTACCGATTCATGTTACAAACACTGACAACGGCCAGGATGGCGTTGTGCAGACCCACACCCCTCCATCCTACAAGCAATGACGTCATTGGAAGAGGATGACACGGCGGTCGGTCAATGTCGACGCGCCCTCCTTGACATGTGGCCGGAGTTAAGAGTGAACTCATAGGTTTAAGAGGGGTAGGACGTCAAACGGGCCGACTTGGAGCAGGAGACGCACCACAGGACATTTTTATTTCCATTGTCTACACTTTTATAAATAAATTCATAAAACTTTGTCAGTATGACCAGGAAGGATTCGGGATTGACTCTCATAGCAGTGGTAGTTCAGAAACACAACAAAATAATTTTTTTTACATGTGAAATTTCATCATTTTTTTCACTTACTATTGGCTGCATTCGTTGCTGTAGGTACACTTTTCTTCGTAAGTAAGAGAGATTCTTGGATGAATTTTGCACAGCATACAAACCATACTTATAGGTGTCTGAAACACTAGAATATATTTAATTTATGAAAACACGAATGAGGTGTTACATTTTAAACTTCACGTTTAGAAAAAATTCAAATTTTATAGTCAATTATCTCTATTTTTACCACAGTTTTTAATAGATCTGGAAAATTCTGGAGTTTTATACACCTGTAAGTATGGTTTGGATGCTGTGCAAAATTCATCGAAGAATCTCTCTTACTTATGTAGAAGAGTGTACCTACAGCAACAAATGTAGCCAGTTGTAAGTGAAAAAAGATTAAATTTCACGTGTAAAAAAAATTATTTTGTTATGTTTTTGAACTTCCACTGCTATGAGAGTGAATCCTGAATCCTTCCTGGTCATGTCGACGAAGTTTTATGAATTTATTTGTAAAAGTATAGACAGTGGAAATTAAAATGTCCTG
Organism: Schistocerca cancellata; assembly: GCF_023864275.1. NCBI lineage: Eukaryota > Metazoa > Arthropoda > Insecta > Orthoptera > Acrididae > Schistocerca > Schistocerca cancellata. Next base: position 399,295,376 of record NC_064631.1, read on the forward strand.
TGGTGCCTCTCCTGCTCCAAGTCGGTCCGTTTGACGTCCTACCCCCCTTAAGTAGATTGGGTTACACCTGAAGGACATTGACTGATAGCAAAGAACAAAAGTGGTAAGAGAGTCATAAATGGGGTAAAGTGTAAAGGTGTCTCAAGTGTTTGTGTGTGTATGTGTGTGTGTGTGTGTGTGTGTGTGTGTGTGTGTGTGTGTGTGTGTGTGTGCTTCTTAGAAACGGATTTAAATGTGTCCTTATATGAAATTTGCTCTATAGGCTACACATTTAGCCCAGACATGACACAGTTAACAGTTTTCTTGCTGCCTTGCAGATGAAGCGCTGGCAGACATCTACGGTGTATGGCGGCAGCCACGGAGCGCCTCAGCAGAGCAGCGGCAACAGCTGCCTAGAAGGCCGCGGCGCGCGTTTGGCAGCCGTCAGCGAGACTCAGCAGCTGCGCAGTGTCGCGTGCCACGTGTGCGAGTTTCGGCCACACACCTGCCCTGCCTTGCCGCTTCTCCAGGGGCACCAGCCGGCCCTCGCACCGTGCTCACATTCGACGCTAATTTATGGACTTCAGATTTTCGATGTTGCCTTTAAACGGAATCGTATGTACTTGGTACCTGCCTGTATTTTAGAGATTACAGTATATTACGAACAATTTGCTCGAAGATTTTTGGTTTAGTAACACACATTTATTCTATACTGAAGAGCCAAATAAACTGGTACACCTGATTAATATCGTGTAGGGCCTCCATGAGCACGCATTCATTCATTCATTCATTTCCGTGCTCGGTCGCATTTCCAGAAGGTAGCAACTCCGATGGACTTGTTGTTTCCCTCGATCAGGTCCTGAGTTGTGCAGGGTTGTTCAAGTTGAGGGCAAATTAGCAGGTGGGCCGGGTCTTGTGTTGTTCCGCACTCGCAGGATGTATCTACATCAGCCCCATTTTCGCATGTATTGCAAAGAGGAACGCCCACCCTAAGACGATTGAGCGATCTCCAAGTAGGGTAGGGCAAGTCATTTCCTGGAAGAGGTTATCAGGTGGCATGGACCCGACTAATGTCTAAAGTAGTGCTGGAGGGAATTGACACCATCAATCCTGCAGAGCTGTCCATAAGTCCGTAAGAATACGATGGGGTGGAGATCTCTTCTGAACAGCACGTTGCAAGGCATCCTAGTACAAAATTAGCCCCGCCCACGCAGGAGGGGTGGTTAGAAAGTGGTCAGTTGTATCACAGACAGGTCAGGGTTTATATAGCTTGTTTGTTTATTTAATCGGTTATATCCAGGGGTGATATGTCTCGAATTTTAAGATTTAACTTTTATTTTTTGAATATTTACTTTAGTAGTTTTATTTTCCTTATACCCAAATAACTTATAATCAGAGCGTGGCACCGATGATGTTAAGGATATATTTCTATTTTTAGGTATTTATGAATATAAATTGTATTATTTTACAGTGAAAACGTTAACTATATAAATGTTAGAAATGTTAATGGAATTTAACCGCTAATATAAAACGTTACTTTACTTACAGCGTAAACCATCAAAGAACGCAATCCACCCCCTTAATTCTTGAGCGCGTTGAGACGCCACTGAGCAATATGCGTCGCCCCTTGGACCTAGCTGCGACATATCTCCAAATGATATGAGTGCCGGTTGAACGTTCATGGCTCATAATTGTTCTCAAACACTTTAAGTGTTTCGTGGAGTTCATTCTGCGCCAAGGTCCTTAACCTCCGGCACAAGTCTCCGGTTAGGTATACAGGGTGTTTCACAATTCACACTACACACTTCGTGAGGTTGTGGAGGGGACTTAGTAGATTAAGTTATTCATAGCAATCCATGTCCGGAGACTTCATCCATCGATGCTGCAGATCGTCAAAGTTATGGGCGCCGGCACCTGTAAATATATGAATACATAGGGCGATTCCGTGATGATGCTACAAACTTTCTAGGATGATGGAGAAGGATAAATGTATCAATTTGAGGCAAGGGTCCCTGTACCGGAAATGCACGAGTCGTAAATGATAAGAGAAAAAGTTCTTATACCTATGACAGTGGAATACATGTACCTTAAGAGCTATGAGCACTCGTTCAACAAAAATGGTTCAAATGGCTCTGAGCACTATGGGACTCAACATCTGTGGTCATAAGTCCCCTAGAACGTAGAACTACTTAAACCTAACTAACCTAAGGACATCACACACATCCATGCCCGAGGCAGGATTCGAACCTGCGACCGTAGCGGTCGCGCTGTTCCAGACTGAAGCGCCTAGAACCGCACGGCCACACCGGCCGGCACTCGTTCAACAGAGGAGGTGTGTTTCACAGTGACGAAGACGAGCAAATGCTGATAGCTCCTCAGATAAGCATTTTAGCCTCCATGTTTAATGGACGTTATTTCCATGTTTTTGTCAATACTATCACCTCTTGAAAGTTGCCTATCCTAACAGTATCGGTACACGTATTACACTGTTCGAGGTATCACAACAGTTTTCGTTTAAAACTTTCGACTCGTTCGTTTCCAACACAGGGACCTCAAATTGATACATTTGTCCTTTTCTGTTGAGAGAGGACAAGTTACACTATCACCTATTTTCTGCAAACGGAAAATTATTGAAGACTTCATTACAACCTGACGCACCTTGAGCGAGACTCTAGAAAATATGTTTTTTATTTTAGAAAAAAAAAGTGATATTGTTAGAACATATAACTTTTGTCTACATTCTCTACCATTTATGCAGTCCCAACAGGGTTAACATTCGACATCATCTTAGAAAGTTTGTAAAATTACCACTGTATCACCCCATGTATGGCAACGGCCTTGCCTCAGTGGATACACCGGTTCCCGTGAGATCACCGAAGTTAAGCGTTGTCGGGCGTGGTCGGCACTTGGATGGGTGACCATCCAGGCCGCCATGCGCTGTTGCCGTTTTTCGGGGTGCACTCAGCCTCGTGGTGCCAATTGGGGAGCTACTCGACCGAATAGTAGCGGCTTCGGTCGAACATACCACCATAACGGCCGGGAGAGCGGTGTGCTGACCCCACGCCCCTCTTATCCGCATCCTCCATTGAGGATGACACGGCGGTCGGATGTTCCCGGTAGGCCACTCGTGGCCTGAAGACGGAGTGTATCGCCACATGCATACATACATTTACAGGCACCGGCGCGTATAACCTTGTCGCCCTGTAACGTCGTTGAATGACGTTTCCGAACAGGGGTTCCCATGTAAAACTTGACCTACTAAGTACCCTCTGCAACCTCTAAAGACGTATAACATGAATTGTGAAACACCCTGTATAATCGCTGCTCAAGAGTGTACACACTATCTAATGAAAAGTAACCGGACACGCATGTAATGCGGGAGTGACCACATGCCACGTGAGGCGGAGCCGCCGGTACAAAAGGAGGTGGTGACTATTGCGTTGTCACCGGTGAATCAGCAGCAGCAGAATGGATCGCTCAGGAGAGCTTAGTGACTTTGAACGTGGACTAGTCATTGTATGTCACCTGAGTAACAAATCCATCAGCGATGTTTACACCCTCCTAAAGCTGCCCAAGTCAACTGATGGAGGCGCGAACAAACAACCGTAGCTAAACTAATATGATACAGACCGCACATACTGACAGACTGGTATCGTCAAACACTGTGGAGGGTGTTTGTAAAACATAGTATGAAAACAAGTGGAAGGAATCACTCGTGAGTTTCCAAATGCTGCCAACTGTCCCACTAGCACGCTGTCTCTCCTTAGAGAGTTAAAAAGAGTGGAGTACATTGGTTCAACAGATCCTCATCAGCCCACCGATAAGTGATCTCGACGTGGCCTAAAGAGGGACGTCACCGGTCAGTGGACGACTGGGACGGGTGATTTGGAGTGATGAATCCCGCTATGCACTGTGACAATCCGTTGGAAGAGTTTTAGGCGCTTCAGTCTGGAACCGAGCGACCGCTATGGTTGCCCGCATCTCGTGGTCGTGCGGTAGCGTTCTCGCTTCGCACGCCCGGGTTCCCGGGTTCGATTCCCGGCGGGGTCAGGGATTTTTCTCTGCCTCGTGATGGCTGGGTGTTGTGTGCTGTCCTTAGGTTAGTTAGGTTTAAGTAGTTCTAAGTTCTAGGGGACTGATGACCATAGATGTTAAGTCCCATAGTGCTCAGAGCCATTTGAACCATTTGAACCGCTATGGTTGCAAGTTCGAATCCTGCCTCGGGCATTCGGGCATGGATGTGTGTGATGTCCTTAGGTTAGTTTGGTTTAAGTAGTTCTAAGTTCTAGGGGACTGATGACCTCAGCAGTTAAGTACCATAGTGCTCAGAGCCATTTGAACCATTTGAAAGAGTTTGGGTATGCCAAATGCCTGGAGAACACTACCTGGCATCATGTTTAGTGCCGACTGTGAAGGCACTATGGGACTTAACATCTGAGGTCATCAGTCCCCTTGGCTCTGAGCACTATGCGACTCAACTTCTGAGGTCATTAGTCGCCTAGAACTTAGAACTAATTAAACCTAACTAACCTAAGGACAACACACACATTCATGCCCGAGGCAGGATTCGAACCTGCGACCGTAGCAGTCGCGCGGTTCCGGACTGCGCGCCTAGAACCGCGAGACCACCGCGGCCGGCTCAGTCCCCTAGAACTTAAAACTACTTAAACCTAACTAATCTAAGGACATCACACACATCCATGCCCGAGGCAGGATTCGAACCTGCGACCACAGCAGTCGCGGGTTCTGGACTGAAGCGCCTAGAACCGCTCGGCCACCATGGCCGGCCCATGTTACTGCATGGGGTTGTTTTCCGTGGGTAGATCGTGGTTTCCTTATTGCGCTTAAGCAGACGCTAAATTCGGAAGGATATGGACACATTTTACAACATTGTGTAGTGAACATTGTGTACTGCTTACAGTAGAAGAACCATGACGGTTTGTATCAGCACGACAATGCGCCCTGTCCTAAACCAGTATATGTGAGGCAATGGTTGTGGACAATAACATTCCTGAAGTTGACTGGTGTCTCCAGGGTCGCAGCCTGAACCTATTGGAACGAGTGGAATGAGCTCTAGACGGCAGTATCCAACATCTCTACCTTGAGAAGCCACAGGCTTTCTTATACCTGACTGATATTGTCGCCAGCAGAATTCAAACCGTCATGAAGCCGAAGGGTGCTTACATCCCTTACTAATACCCACTAACAGATTTCCGGATACTTATGATCAGATAACGTAGATGCATCTGCACGAGCTTCTCTCGACACCTCCTTCAGTACAGATTCGCAACGTTTTCAGCAACGCCCCTTTCGCCCGTATTTACGCCGCCTTGTTGGGCTTCCCAGCGCCGGGACGCGGCGTAACGGAACACCCCGCATCCGCCGCCCCACCCCTGCCTGGGACACACGTGCTACTTAGGCACGTCGCGACGGCCCTGTGCTGCCGCAGTCGGCCGTTTAAAAAACGAACGCGCCTGCCGCGGAAGCTCGCCACTGTTTGTGCCGCCGCGCTTCCGGTCTCACTGCCAGAGAGGCACGGCTCTTCTCGCGAGGGTCTGCCCGGCCACGGCCGGTACAGCGCGGCCAGCTGTCCCACCAACCACCGCCACGCTCCTCACCAGAGGAGCATTCGCCCGAGTGCTGCTCAATCTATGTCGCATCTGCCGTCACACGGACGGCATATTGCCGGAGCACTTAGTTGGTTCAAATGGCTCTGAGCACTACGGGACTTAACTTCTGAGGTCATCAGTCCCCTAGAACTTAGAATTACTTAAACCTAACTAAAGTATGGACTTCACACACGCTCGGCCGATGTGGCCGAGTGGTTCTAGGATACGGACGCATGTTCGAATCCTGACTCGGGCATAGGTGTGTGTAATGTCCTTAGGTTACTTAGGTTTAAGTAGTTCTAAGTTCTAGGGGACTGATGACATCAGAAGTTAAGCTCCACAGTGCACAGAGCCATTTGAAACATCACACACATCCATACCAGAGGCTTGTAGCGCCTAGAACCGCTCGCCCACTCCGGCCGGCGAGCATTTAGTCCCAGAATGTTTATTGCCTTGAGAATTCTTTTAAGTCAACAATCTGTTGGCTAGTTTGATGCTATAATCCATCTTTTACTATTTTGAGACAGTCTTTCCATTTCTACTTAACTGCTAAGCCCGACATCCTTTAAACTCTAGAATTAGAATTTTGATTCCGCAGCGAAGTGTGCGCTGATGTGAAGCTTCCTTTCAGGTTAAAACTGTGTGCCGGACCGTTTCGTGGACAAGTGCTCTGACGACTGAGCTACCCAAGCACGACTCATGACCCGTCCTCACAGTTTTATTACCTGTAGTACCTCACCTCCTACCTTCCAAACACAAGATCTCCTGCGAAACTTGCAGAATTATTGCTCCTGGAAGAAAGGATATTGCGGAGACACGATTTAGCCACAGCCTGGGGGAGTTTTGCAGAATGACGTTTCGCAGGATAGCTTCTGTGAAGTTTGGAAGGCAGAAGATGAGGTGCTGCCGGAAGTAAAGCTGTGTGGAGGGGTCGTGGGGGATGCTTGGGTAGTGCTTTCGTAAACCCACTTCATATTTGGGGCATATCGAGCAGGGCACGACCCCAATAGTGGATCGAGGCAAAATGGTAATCGACTTGGTACCAATGAACACTGTCCGCATATGAGAAGCAAGCATGGGATAGTGCGCAAAATATTGTTCACATCGTTATTTTTATTTCCAACATACATAAGCAGTGTAACTATAGTAATTTCCATTTGCTTATTTGTTCTCTGGTAGTTTGAGTCTACCCGTGTTTTGGAAGACGGATGCACAAAGGAAATTTGTTTACATTTTATTTCATTTTGATAAGATTTTTTTATTTACATCGTGTATGAGTGCTTCTTCTCACGCAGATACAAATTAATAAAATCTTCTTCGTCTTCCAGCCAAGTCAGGTGATTAAAATCCCACGAGCTTTCGACCAAGCTCCCTTCGGCCGTTGTCAAGTGGTAAATGACTGCCGTGTTGCCGTGTCCTCGCCGTTAAATAGCCGCCCCGCTGCGAGGCCCACGAGAAAGACAGGCCGTGGCGCGTACGTCACAAAGGTACGCATGATCTGGATCGCTCGCTCCGCTCAGCACAGAAAATGCGTTTCCAAACCAGTTAAATCGCAGCTGGGCGTGTACGTAATAATGAGAAATGCATCTTCTACTGGGACATGCAACTATGAAGTCTTACTGATTAACAGTACTACAACAAAATTTAATGTAAGATCAATACCCGATATAAATGGTATAACGGATTGTTTATAGCATTTAGTATCGTCTGCTTAATAATTCTCATTTCAAACAAGAAGTGGTGCCTCCTGCAACTGAATATCATTTTTGCATGATTTTAATTTTATTGTACCCCAGTACAGCCGTAATAAATTATAAGTAGACCTAGGGACTTCCGATCATTGTAGGACTAATAACAGTAAGATTCCATAACACTGGATTCCAGTAGAAGATCCAATTCTTATTTGTACGTTCACGCCTAGTTACGAGTTAACAGATGTAGAGACGTAGTTTGTTTGCTCAGTTGAGCGAGCGAGCGCAGGCCTACTTTCGTGACGTACACGCCGCAGCCTGTCTCTCTCGTGGGCCTCGCGTCGCTGGCTGCGACGTCACTGGTGGCCCCTTCCTCGCCAACTGTGGTAATGTTTACGTCCCGCATCCGTCGGGCCCGCTTCAGCCTCAAGATGGCCGGGTACCAGGCTGTGCTGAACTGCAAACCGCCGTCTTTATTGACGATGTTTCCAGATATTTTTATCTCTACTGTTTCCTTTATGACGCTATCCCAAAATCTCTCCGACCTCATAATGACGGATATTTCGTCGAATAGAATTCGGTGTCGATTTTCTAAACTATGTTCTGCCACGGCTGATTTTTCAGGACAGCGTAAGCGTAAGCACCTCTCGTATTCCGTCCCGCGTTGCTCCGTAGCGCGTACCGTCTTGCCGATGTAGTAGCAGCCACACTGACATGATACACTCCAAGCGTTGTAAGTCCTAGATCGCCCTTATAGGCCTTGTGAGTTGTATTTTTGCTGGGGGTCCGAACACTGATGAGATGGTGTGTCTCTTCAGGAGCTGGCTAATCTTTCCCGACACTGTGCCACAGAAAGGCAAAAATGCAAGTTTCTTGTTGTGTTCTACGCTGGTCTTTTTCTTGCGAGTCTCACAAGGAATAGCCTGTGATAGCTGACGGTGATTATAACCGTTTACCGGAACGAGCAGATACCTAACCGTGTGTGTAAGTTTCCTGTACTCAATGTGCTGAGGTCTCCATTGGTTTTCCGGCGAACGGGGACGTCAAGGAAGGGGAATGCACCATCCTTCTCTACTTCCATCGTAAACCTAATGTGCTCGTGAACGCCGTTCGGGTGCTCTAAGAATTCAGCCGGCCGCGGTGGCCGAGTGGTTCTAGGCACTTCCGTCTGGAAGCGCGTGACCGCTACGGTCGCAGGTTCGAATCCTGCCTCGGGCATGGATGTGTGTGATGTCCTTAGGTTAGTTAGGTTTAAGTAGTTCTATGTTCTAGGGGACTGATGACATCAGAAGTTAAGTCCCATAGTGTTCAGAGCCGTTGACGTAACGATAAGAGCAACTTGTCTTATCTGGAGCTGTGTCCAAAGCAATGTCTTCAAATTTCTACGTAAAGAGGTTGGTTATGGATGGAGCTCACAGACTTCCTATGGCCATACCGTTCAACTGGTCGACACACTGGCCGCCATGCAGGAAATACGAAGATGTTAACCTGTCTTTAAACAATCCCAGAAATGTGCTATCGAATAACTGGGAGAGGAGATCTATGTGCAGTCAGCACTAACAGCAAGAATGGCAGCATGCAAGTCAGCGCAGTCTGGGACCCGGCTATCGCGAGATTGAAGCAGGCGCGACGGAAGCGTGACGTAAACATTACCACAGTTGGCGAGGAAGAGGGCACCAGTGACGTCACAGCCTACAGCGCGACCATATAACGGCGAGGTCACCGCGACACGGTAGTCATTTACCGCTTGACAAAGGATGGGGAGAGCTCGGTCGAAAGCTAGTGGGATTTTAACCACCTGGCGCAGCTAGAAGCCCGAGAAGATTTTATCAAGTTATTTGCATTGTTTGCAAAGTCTTTTCGATAACAGAAACAATTTGTATCAAATTTCTATCCCAAATTCTGGAGCTGAACAGAAAAATTTAAATAAAAAAATGGAGGGGTAGTTCGGGGACACGAAGTGGGAGGCATTGTGGCCAGGCCTGGGGTTACGACGCCTGCCCATCCTGTTTCCATCAGCCTGAAGCTGACCGCTCTACTTCCTTTAAAAACAAAAAGGAGAAAGAACAGAAAATGTCGGTAGAGCACCTGCCTGCAAAGGGCAGTATCAGTACTGCACACGGTTTTAATCAGCCAGGAAATTTCATCCTCTACACTCTGTTTCACATATTCTGGTCTCTGTCTCCCCTATCCTTCACTACTGCTTCTTCCAGCAGCACTTCTGGACGCCATTGTAGTTCAATGACCTTGTTCTTGCTCTAGAAGGAGTCTCTCACAGAGTTCTTTTTCCACCTTTTTTCTTCAGCGCTTCGTTTCGTAGTCTGTTGTCAGCTGTCCATAAATGTGCATGTCTGTTGGTTATATTGGGGATAATTTATTTAGTATAAAATGGATCAGAGAATTTAACTCTTTCTATAAGGACGAAACAGTGTAGCAAAATTTTATAAATGTTAAATATTGCTTTTGGTAAGACTGCTATGAGCGAATATTGTTATTAATAATATTCTATCTATCGTAATTACATTTTTATTTTCTAATTACTGCCCAATGTGTTTCGAAGCTAAAAATGCATGTTCAAGGATTGTGTCCACATAACAGGCTATATATCTGGTTTAATTTTGTACTTAACTATGACGGAACGACACAGTTGTCAGATTTAACGAGATAAACTGTCTCATACGAGATTAATGACAGAAATGCTAGAAAAATGACAGAAAAAAGTATTGCAACATTTTATCTGTGTTTGACAACATAACATTTGTCTTCTGCATTGGCGAAAAACTTCCACATTTGCATTTACATTTTGAACGATTTAGCATATAACCCATATTTAACTTGCACTGTAGTGACGTGATAGTGTGTTGAATTTCGTTTTATTTCAACGTACGTAGATTGGCAGAATACAATAAAACAATACTTAAGGCAGCGACAGTTAATAATTTCTGTCTTGCATTCTTACGTATTCAACACGGGATTTGACATGCTTATTCTCGTACAGAATGATTCCAAATAGTCGTTACTATTACTGCCTCAATTGCTAAGTGAGTAATTAATGCTTGTTGAGACTGTAACATAGTAATAGCTTCTTAATTATACATACAATTCAAATGAAACTACTTACTGCGAAGTGACAGTAAGCACCATCTGGGGGATCGGAGCGAGGGGGGAGGGGGAGCGGAACTGAAGAGAGAGAGTCGCGAAGAACACCGAATTAATATCTCTGATTTAAAAAATTACGGTCTTTCAGACACGTAACCTAGGATGTATTTGGAAGTATAATTGAAGTTTCAAAAACTTTCTCCCTCCCAGTTTTGAAAAAAAAATTGCCATATGGTAACATTAGTACTTAACGAAATGATTTTCAAGACGTTAATTAAATCAATTATTTTTAAAAATTGAATATAAAAACGAAATTTAATGCTGGTAAAAGGAAGAAAAATAAGGAGAATATGCCTTTATATGGATGACATGCCCATTTATCAGTTTATCTTACACAGCATAACATAAACATGCTGTCAGAATGCGATGTAAAAGACTTCATTTATTACTTAATATGAAAAGACATAAATCAGTCTTTTCACTTGTTAGACAAAGGAACACTTTACATTTTATGCACGGCACTCTATTGAACCCTTTAGAGCATAGATTACAGCGACCTTTCTGGTGACTGTTTTTTGCCCAGTGACCAATGTCATCATATCTAACATATGCAATAGACCTTTTCTTTGAAGTTCTTTTATCTTCGGTAGATGACATTCGCCTTCTGTGCTGAGGAACATTTCCTGCTACAATAAGTCCAGAAGCAATATGTGCGTGGAAATCCAGAAGGGAAAAAATGTGATATTGTGTTTCGCTGATTCAAGGGACGCCTGCAAAGCACCCATGAATACGCAATTGCTGCTTTGGAGCGCCAACAAACTATTCGCATATATCATCTTCTACAAAGTTCAACAAGCACGTCACCAATTCTACTTATCCTATTCCTTCACAATCAGTGGTCGTTTTACCTGAATTGACTGACAGTCCTTTTTACTCCACCTCTTGCATGTATCTTGTCTATTTATACCCGCATATCTGGAAATTAACTGAACAGCTTTATTGTCATACCACCTTAATGCTATGACGTTGGATGATGCGTCAATAGTAAAGTCCAGCGTTCCTCTCTATTTCTTTTTCAGCTCCATTTCTTGCGCTAAAGGACAGTATGATATTCTGTCTGAATGAATAGTCCCAAGGTATAAGTCCCCTTCTGTTTGAGAACGTCTACAAATTCTAAAGAGTTGAACTAATTATCAAAAAATATCTAGTAGCTCTTGCCCTCTATTAAATTTTCACACAGCGTCAGAGCAATGTCTCCTGAAAATCCTAAACCGTGCTCTTCGCATGGAGTTTACCCACATAAATTTCAGAATCATATATTAGGCCTGATGCTTCAGCTCGAGTCAACACCTTATGTTCCCAATTATGAGGTTTGTTCTTGGGATATTGAACTAAAGAGCTTCTTCCCTTGAAAACTATCACCTGTTCTTCATTACTCTGTTTCTCTCCTGGAAGAAGTTGCAATACATGATTCTGCAAATAATCTATTAAGGATTTCACTTTGAATAAATTGTCATGCTCGGGATCACCACTTGGTTTCTGGCTGTTATTGTTTTTCAGCTGGAAACATATCCTTAGAGTTGCTGAAACTCGAGGTAACCGAAATTATTGTGACCATTACATTTTGTATTGTGGCACTTGAACTGCTCCCATAAAACGTAAAATATCCACACGTTGTTTTATTTCATTAGACGAAACGTCAATGACAACCCCATCTTTGATGTGTGCATAACGATTTGTTTCAAGGGCAATGGTTTCACATCTTTCAATATCAATGAACATCTGAAAATATTTCATTGGTGTCATGTCTTCATCAGGTAATGGTGGAGGTATGTTGCCTTGCCATGGTGGAATGAAATCATCTTTCTTCCATGTGCAATCTTTCTTCTTCTTTTTTGCATGTTGAGCTGCTTTCTGTAACATAATGAACGGTAAACAATTAATTATGTGCATTTTTGAGTTAACAGTAGATAATAATTTTTCACATCAAAAATGTATACTTACCTTACTGGTGGAAGTTTGAACACGATTACTTTTTGTTTGTTGCTTGTGGTTTAGAGATGTCCTCATATTCAACATTATAATCCTCCCCATGGATGTGTATTTCAATACGATTTTTTTGAACATCGTAAGGTGCTGTCAAAGTCTTGTTGAATAACGTAAGACTCATCATTTTCTTCATGAGATGAAAAAGTAAACTCTGGAATATTACCATCTGGAATCTGCAATAGCTCTTCATATTTCCTCATCAGTAAGAATTTTTTGGAGAAATGCCTTTCCGAAAAACAGCAAAGCAGGAATCAGTTTCTGAGATTATGTCAATGTAAAATATGCATTCCCTAAATTAGCAAATCGTAACTGTCATATTCCAGTAACTGTTTTAGGTATAAATTATTACAAATGTGTTATCATCTTATAGTAAGTGATACCGTGTAGTTTTATCAATATTGTGCAAAACTTACCCTATAATTATTCGTGGTGAATGCAGTACAAGAATACAACAAATGGGACACAGCAGCTGATCAAAACATCGTAATGAAGATTCATACAAAAGATTGCTTTCAAGACTCCTTTGTGTACATACTGCTGCCATCTGTTTTTGATTTCTCAAAACACGTATGTGCAGTCATAACCCAACTACAGGAGAAAGATTTGAGTTGAAATCCTGCAAGTATGACGAATAAAAAAGTAGCGTTGCCATATGGCTACACTAGTGATGAAAAGGTTAAGGTGACGAGGGCCTTGGACGCCCCAGCACACATAAAAACGAGGATAGTGTGAATTCAGTGATCATGAACTATAGCAAACCACAGTAAGTGGCATTCCAGATGGCTCGTGACATACTATTTCTTCGGCTATTTTGGGTATTGCACGAATGTAAGCAAAATTTGTACTAAAATTATTGAATTTAGAACGAAAACAGTGACGAATGCTAGTTGCTCAGGAATCGCTACATGAAGCAAAAAAGATGCAGAACTACGGAAAAGCGTCATAACAGGCGAACGCGGATTCGCGGATATGACGCTGAAACTAAGGCTCAGTCGACCAAGTGAAAGTGTTCTGAAACGCTTAGAATGAAAAAAAGTTCGACAAGTGCGGTCAAACGTGAAAGCTACGCTGACTGTGTTCTTCAGTTTTAACGGCACAGCGCACCATGTGTTCTTGCAACGTCGAACGATTAATAAGGAGGGCTACTTACAAGTTCAACGCCGTTTGCGTGAAGCAGTCCAAAAATTCGTGGGTTTGTCACAATTGCCGGCCGCGGTGGTCTAGCGGTTCTAAGCGCGCAGTCCGGAACCGCGCGACTGCTACGGTCGCAGGTTCGAATCCTGCCTCGGGCATGGATGTGTGTGATGTCCTTAGGTTAGTTAGGTTTAAGTAGTTCTAAGTTCTAGGGGACTGATGACCACAGATGTTAAGTCCCATAGTGCTCAGAGGCATTTGAACCATTTGATTTTGTTTGTCACAATAATAAAGCACTTGCTCACACTCCGTAGATTGTAAGCGAAGTTTTGGCCAAAAGAATTACTGTTATGATGCCACAGTCACTATATTCGACAAGCATGGTCCCTTGTGACTTTTTCTTGCTGTTTCCAGAAATAAATAAAACTTACAGGGCCAACATTTTACAACAATATATGAGACTAAAAATGTATCGCAGAGACAGCTACGAGTTAAAGCTATCCAAAAGATCGAATTTCAGAAGTGTTTCAGGAATTGGAAAAACCATTGGCATAAAGATATATCTGATGGGGCTACTTTGAACAGGATAAGATAGATGTTAGCAAATAAATAAAATTCTCTCCTACAGCAAAAATTCACGTTATTATTTGAACACACCTCTTATTTATTCCGAAAGCAAGCGGGAGTAACGCTTCAGCTTGATTTCTACACTTGTACTCCATAAGTCACATTACGGAATGTAGCGTGTGGTGCGAACGGAAAAACGTCCTGAAGAGGCTTGTTTAGGTAACTAAGGATACCATCTACTGCTTCCCAATATACGAGGCGTGTTTTTTAAGTAAGTAACGTTTTGAAATTAAAAAAAGACGTGCTGAGATATCTCAATAATTTTATTTTTACATGAAAGCCTGTACTTTAATCTACTTTTATACATAATTTCCGTCAATATTGACGCACTTGTCACGACGAAAAATGGCTCTGAGCACTATGGGACTTAACATCTGAGGTCATCAGTCCCCTAGAACTTAGAACTACTTAAACCTAACTAACCTAAGGACATCACACACATCCATGCCCGAGGCAGGATTCGAACTTGCGACCGTAGCAGTCGCGCGGTTCTGGACTGAATCGCCTAGAACCGCTCGGCCAACGCGGCCGTCACTTGTCATAACGTTGTACCAGTTTTTGAATACCCTCCTCATAGAAGTCTGCCTCCTGACTTGTTAACCACTGCATCACCACTGTTTTGACTTCGTCATCGTCTTGAAGACGCTGACCACCCAGGTGTTTCTTCATGTGCAGGAACAGGTGGTATTCACTGGGCGCAAGATCGGGGCTGTACGGAGGATGATCTAGAGTTTCCCATCGAAAGGATGGGATAAGTTTTTTGGTCTGATTCGCCACGTGCGGACCGGCATTGTCTTGCAGCAAAACGATTCCCTTGCTCAACTTACATGCACTGTTGCTTTGATTCTGGTGTGACGTCGGCCACCCATGTTTCATCGCCCGTAACAGTTTGGCTTAAGAAATCATCACCGTCGTTGTGGAACCGCTCAAGGAAAGTCAATGCAGTGTCCAAACGTTTGGTTTTGTGCACATCCGACAAGATTGTTGGTACCCAACGTCCGCACAATTTTCGGTAATTCAAGTGCTCGGTCACAATGCCATACAAAACACTACGAGAAACATTAGGAAAGTCATCCCACAAGGAGGAAATCGTAAAGCGTCTGTTTTCTCTCGCCTTATTGTTCACTTCCTGCACCAAACTTTCGTTAACGACCGAAGGACGCCCACTCCGTTGTTCATCATGCACATTTGTGTAGCCACCTTTAAATGCTCTCGCCTACTTTCTTACCATTCCATCACTCATAATGTTTTCTCCGTAAACTGCACAGATCTCAGGATGAATATCGATCGCTCTTAGACCTTTAGCACTAAGAAATCTTATAACAGCCCGTACTTCACAGTTGGCGGGACTCACAATTATCGGAGGCATCTTAAACAGTCAGTACACAACGTAAATAAGGAAGAATCGGACTGTAATGGCGTCAGTGCGTAGATTAAGGTACAGGCTTTCATGTAAAAATAAAATTATTGAGATATCTTAGCACGCCTTTTTTAAATTTCAAAACGGTACTTACTTAAAAAGCACGCCCCGTGCTTGTCGTTTAATGAAATTTGTCATTAAAAATGTATCTCTTTTGCAAACCAACAGCTCAGTTCATGGAATCAGTAATAGAAAGACGAATAATCTTCATTCAGATTTAGTCACTTACTTTGGCCCAGAAAGGTGTCCATTACTCGGAACACAAACTTTCAATAACTTGTCAGTAGTCAAAAAAATTTCAACTACTGTAAGAGGTGATAAAAATGTTTTCGTTTGAGGGCGTTTCGTGTCTTTCCGAAATTCATGCTGTAAATGCGGAAACGTGAACTATGTGGACTTTTTACCAAATGCGTCCAACAGGACCAATGTGTTTTTATTCTTTTCTTGGGTACAGAAGGACAAACTTCGGCAGTCATCCATTGGAGAAAGAAGAATGTTATGGGGAGTATATCTGTCGAAAACCACCGTTGTGGCCAGCCGGAGTGGCTGAGCGGTTTTAGGCGCTTCAGTCTGGAACCGCGCGACCGCTACGGTCGTAGGTTCGAATCCTGCCTGGTGCATGGATGTGTGTGATGTCCTTAGGTTAGTTAGGTTTAAGTAGTTCCAAGTTCTAGGGGACTGATGACCTCCGATGTTAAGTCCCATAGTGCTCAGAGCCATTTGAACCACCGTTGTGGAACGGCGCGCCAAGTTTCGCGTTGGCCGCGATTCGGCACAAGAGACCGGTCGATATGGAAGCCCAGCGTCATTCATTGCGGACGACAACAAGCGCGAGGTTCATGATGCGATTAAGGCTGATAGGTGCTAGAAAAGGATCTCGACATCAGTTGGGTAGTGGCAACACATTATCTGGCAGGAGTTAAGCTGCTGTAAGGACTGCAGCCAGTGGATGCCCCGGCCGCTGAATGCCGAACAAACCGGATAGCTGCTTGCCTTAAGCACGTGCTGGAGGCAACACGTTCCTTGAGCGCGCTGTTGCTGGCGATGAAAGCTGGGAACAAGCGTCGAAAGCGTCGACGATACAGAGGTGTCATCGATTGTCCTCCCGTCCCGAGAGGTTCAGGAGCCAGTCATCTGCTGGAAAGGAAATGCTCACCCTGTCCTTTGACTACCGGGACCCATTTCAAGAAACCTGGTGTCTCCATCGCCAGGGAACGCTGCTGCGCAGCGCTAGAGAAATTACGACCTGCAATTAAGGCGAAACGTCCGGGAAAACTGCAACGAGTGGTGTTGCTGCTTCATGATATAACACTCGTCCCCATATCGCAAATGTCGTAACACAGAAGTTGCGCCAACTCAAATGGGAGACGCTCTAGCACCTACCCTACAGTCTTCATCTCTCCCAATGCGATTATCACGCCTTCGGTCCCTTAAAAAAGGCCTTGAAGGATCGACGATCCCAGTCGGACGAGGAGGTGCAGCAGGCGGTTAACGGAATTCTTCTCGCAACAGGACACAGTGTTTTACCAAACGTGTATCTTCGACCTGGTGCGACTGTGGGATGATTGGTTCAAATGGCTCTGAACACTATCGGACTTAAAATCTGAGGTCTTCAGTACCCTATACTTAGAACTACTTAAACCTAACTAACCTAAGGACATCAAACACATCCATGCCCAAGGCAGGATTCGAACCTGCGACCGTAGCAGTCGCGCGGTTCCGGACTGAAGCGCCTAGAACCGCTCGGTCACCAAATCCGGCGTCTGTGGGATGATTATCTCAATATTCACAGCGATTTTGTCTGATTGGCATACCTATTTGAACTGTAGGGCTTTCAAGCGAGAACTTTTTAATCGGCCCTTATAATAAAGCACAGTTTATGAGGAGCCTAAAAGATTTATTGGTAGCCAGCTCCTTCTACTCCATTGGTAAATTTCTTATTAGAATCAACTGATGCACGTAAGGTAGTAATAATATAATACAATGTGTGAGTATTAGTACAATCTGACTTCTCTAAGCGGTTTCTGTGGCCGAGCGGTTCTAGGCGCTTCAGTCTGGAACCGCGCTGCTGCAACGGTCGCAGGTTCGAATCCTGCCTCGGGCATGGATGTGTGTGATGTCCTTAGATTAGCTAGGTTTAAGTAGTTCTAAGTCTAGGGGACTATTGACCTCGGATGTTAAGTCCCATAGAGCTCAGAGCCATTTGACCCATTTTTTGATTTCTGCAAAAATTCTGTGCAGTAATGCAGTCATTGTAAATAAATGTAGTAAAATTAGTTTTCTATCTGATGATGCATGGCTACAATAGCCTAAGAATTACCATACGCATCTCAGTGTATTGAACAGTTATCTGTTTTGTGTCAACTTACTTATTACCTTTTCAATAAAAATATGTTTACGATTTTGTGTCAGTTATTCTACATTCATGGGAATCGTTTCACTTGAGATCTGTGGAAGGTGTACTAGAATATGTCTTTCGTTTTGTAAATGTTTATTGTATATTCTTGTTTCCTCACATTTTCTATATCCTGGACGATCTCCTTACTATGGTCCATTGAAAAGAAAGTTACATGTAAAGCTAAAATCTAATCTAAGGTCTACACCATGGACATACGCAAATAATTGTTTTACAAACTTTGCGTTTTCTGAAACCGTAAACTTCAAAATCGGTCTGTGTTCAATACGTAATAGAAACTACGTCATACTGCACGGAATGATTTGGAGGCTAAATGCGGAAGTCTTTTAACTTGAGATATGTATAAAAAATTAATTCTATAAAAATTCAGAAGTGCGTAGATGTAATAAAAAACAGAAAGCAGGCCCGGATAATTTAACTAAGCGTGGATTCACTCAAGGGAATTAATGCAGACAGCAGACACAACATAATTATCTGCAAACAGTATCAAGTGTGCTGCTGCTTCAGCCGAGACTTGGCGAGTTTTCGCACATAACTCACTCCTTAAATTCAGACACTGAGGACGTATTTGATGATTAAAAGGCTTACAGTGATGACAGTGATGGTAAGTATTTTGCTCTTCAAAAATTAGAATAAAATTCGTTTAAATTTATTTACTGCTATTCATAATGTTCACTGCTTTTGATCAGAACGAAAGACCTACTTTCATGGATCAGGACAAAATGATGTATTTACTTTGGTTTTAAACATGTTTTTCCATGCTGCATTCCACTTAACCGTTTATCTCGAAACAATTATATCGCTCTAACACAGCTGATTTGAAAAACATCTCCTCGATGCGTACCGTCGTTCTTTAAGTACCTGTAACTGGAATGGCAGGGGAATCGCTCGTTACCACATCTGCTAAACGAACTTGCGACGAAACACGCGCTTTTATTAAGACCGTCTCTATCTTTTCTGCTACCACTATCACAAAATAGTCCCAGCATCAATAGCAATGCTCACAAAACGACCGAATGTAGGCTTTGTAAGCTACATCTTTTGTGGGTTAATTACGTTGTGCTCTTTGTAATCTCTGGAGGCGCATATTCTTACATATTTTACGTTTGTGACAATCTAAAGTGACTGATCTACAATTGTGTAACAGAACAACGACTGGCACTTCCGACTATTTATGTCCAGATCGTTAAATTTTACTTTCGTTGAGAGTCAAGAGGCAGTCTCTGCGCCAAGCGTCGATTATACGCAGTCAAGTCTCCACGCATCGTCTACGAGTTCTTTCGCGTTTGCTCCCTTGTTTTCTTTATATTGAGATAGGTGCGTGAAAAAGAAACAAGCAGGAAAATCTTGACTATCCAGCAACGAAAGCTTCATTGCACGACTGAACGTTATGGCAGGTTTTTAAATATAGGGCTACTGTAAATGATTCACTGGTTTTCAAAGCTCTATATTTTCTTAAGTATTACATGTACAAATATCATTGATGCGAGAGGAGAACCGTAAATTCAGCGAGTTTGCATTCTGCCCACCAGCAGGCGTTACGAGTGCAGTGCCTTGACAAAATGGCGACAAACAAAGAAAAGAGTTTTTTCGTGTTGGAAAATGCAAGACGAAGCAACATTCCATTTATCTGGAAACGTTAATCGCCACAATGTGAGAGTGTAGGGCCTGAACATCCTCGTCAAATTTTAGCGTATAACGAGATTCGCCGAATGTTAATGTTTTCTGTGCAAAGTCACAGACGAAACTGTATAGGCCGTTTTTCTTCTGTGAGAAGACTGTGGCGGGTACCTCTTACCTTGATATATTGAATTTGTGGTTGTTTACTCAACTGCCCCCCATGAACCATGGACCTTGCCGTTGGTGGGGAGGCTTGCGTGCCTCAACGATACAGATAGCCGACCGTAGGTGCAACCACAACGGAGGGGTATCTGTTGAGAGGCCAGACAAACGTGTGGTTCCTGAAGAGGGGCATCAGACTTTTCAGTAGTTGCAGGGGCAACAGTCTGGATGATTGACTGATCTGGCCTAGTAACACTAACCAAAATGGCCTTGCTGTTCTGGTACTGCGAACGGCT
Organism: Schistocerca cancellata; assembly: GCF_023864275.1. Taxonomy (NCBI): domain Eukaryota; kingdom Metazoa; phylum Arthropoda; class Insecta; order Orthoptera; family Acrididae; genus Schistocerca; species Schistocerca cancellata. The sequence continues at coordinate 399,315,478 of NC_064631.1, forward strand.
GAAAGCAAGGGGAAACTACAGCCGTAATTTTTCCCGAGGGCAAGCAGCTTTACTGTATGATTAAATGATGAAGGCGTCCTCTTGGGTAAAATATTCCGGAGGTAAAATAGTCCCCCAATCGGATCTCCGGGAGGGGACTCCTCAAGAGGACGTCGTTATCAGGAGAAAGAAAACTGGCGTTCTACGGATCGGAGCGTGGAATGTCAGATCCCTTAATCGGGCAGGTAGGTTAGAAAATTTAAAAAGGGAAATGGATAGGTTAAATTTAGATATAGTGGGAATTAGTGAAGTTCGGTGGCAGGAGGAACAAGACTTTTGGTCAGGTGAATACAGGGTTATAAATACAAAATCAAATAGGGGTAATGCAGGAGTAGGTTTAATAATGAATAAAAAATAGGAGTGCGGGTAAGCTACTAAAAACAGCATAGTGAACGCATTATTGTGGCCAAGATAGACACGAAGCCCACGCCTACTACAGTAGTACAGGTTTATAAGCCAACTAGCTCTGCAGATGACGAAGAAATTGAAGAAATGTATGATGAAATAAAAGAAATTATTCAGATAGTGAAGGGAGACGAAAATTTAATAGTCATGGGTGACTGGAATTCGAGTGTAGGAAAAGGGAGAGAAAGAAACGTAGTAGGTGAATATGGATTGGGGCTAAGAAATGAAAGACGAAGCCTCCTGGTAGAATTTTGCGCAGAGCATAACTTAATCATAGCTAACACTTGGTTCAAGAATCATGAAAGAAGGTTGTATACATGGAAGAACCCTGGACATACTAGAAGAAATCAGATAGATTATATAATGGTAAGACAAAGATTTAGGAGCCAGGTTTTAAATAGTAAGACATTTCCAGGGGCAGATGTGGAATCTGACCACAATCTGTTGGTTATGAACTGTAGATTAAAACTGAAGAAACTGCAAAAAGGTGGGAATTTAAGGAGATGGGATCTGGATAAACTGAAAGAACCAGAGGTTGTACAGGGTTTCAGGGAGAGCATAAGGAAACAATTGACAGGAATGGGGGAAAGAAATACAGTAGAAGAAGAATGGATAGCTTTGAGGGATGAAATAGTGAAGGCAGCAGAGGATCAATAGATAAAAAGACGACGGCTAGTAGAAACCCTTGGGTAACAGAAGAAATATTGAATTTAATTGAAGAGAGGAGAAAATATAAAAATGCAGTAAATGAAGCAGGCAAAAAGGAATACAAACGTCTCAAAAATGAGATCGACAGGAAGTGCAAAATGACTAAGCAGGGATGGCTAGAGGACAAATGTAAGGATGTAGAGGCTTATCTCACTAGGGGTAAGATAGATACTGTCTACAGGAAAATAGATGAGACGTTTCGAGAAAGGAGAACCATTTCCATGAATATAATGAGCTTTGATGGAAACCCAGTTCTAAGCAAAGAAGGGAAAGGAGAAAGGTGGAAGGAGTATATAGAGGGTCTATACAAGGGCGATGTACTTGAAGACAATATTATGAAAATGGAAGAGGATGTAGATGAAGATGAAATGGGAGATATGATACTGCGTGAAGAGTTTGACAGAGCACTGAAAGACCTCAGTCGAAACTAGGCCCTCGGAGCAGACAACATTCCATTATAACTACTGACAGCCTTGGGAGAGCGAGTCCTGACAAAACCCTATCATCTGGTGAGCAAGATGTATGAGACAGGCGAAATACCCTCAGACTTCAAGAAAAATATAATAATTCCAATCCCAAAGAAAGCAGGTGTTGACAGATGTGAAAATTACCGAACTATCAGTTTAATAAGTCACAGCTGCAAGATACTAACGCGAATTCTTTACAGACGAATGGAAAAACTGATGGACTCCAACCTCGGGGAAGATCAGTTTGGATTCCGTAGAAATGTTCGAACACGTGAGGCAATACTGACCCTACGACTTATCTTAGAAGAAAGATTAAGGAAAGGCAAACCTACGTTTCTAGCATTTGTAGACTTAGAGAAAGCTTTTGACAATGTTGATTGTAATACTTTCTTTCAAATTCTGAAGGTGGCAGGGGTAAAACACAGGGAGCAAAAGACTATTTACAATTTGTCCAGAAAGCAGATGGCAGTTATAAGAGTCGAGGGACATGAAAAGGAAGCCGTGGTTGGGAAGGGAGTGAGACAGGGTTGTAGCCTCTCCCCGATGTTATTCAATCTGTATATTGAGCAAACAGTGAAGGAAACAAAAGAAAAATTCGGAGTAGGTATTATAATCCATGGCGAAGAAATAAAAACTTCAAGGTTCGCCGATGACATTGTAATTCTGTCAGAGACAGCAAAGGACTTGGAAGAGCAGTTGAACGGAATGGACAGTGTCTTGAAAGGAGGGTATAAGATGAACATCAAGAAAAGCAAAACGAGGATAATGGAATGTAGTCGAATTAAGTCGGGTGATGCCGAGGGAATTAGATTAGGAAGTGAGACACTTAAAGTAGTAAAGGAGTTTTGCTATTTGGGGAGCAAAATAACTGATGATGGTAACAGTAGAGAGGATATAAAATGTAGACTGGCAATTGCAAGGAAAGCGTTTCTGAAGAAAAAAAAATTGTTAACATTGAGTATAGATTTAAATGTCAGGAAGTCGTTTCTGAAAGTATTTGTATGGAGTGTAGCCATGAATGGAAGTGAAACATGGGCGATAAATAGTTTAGACAAGAAGAGAATAGAAGCTTTCGAAATGTGGTCCTACAGAAGAATGCTGAAGATTAGATAGGTAGATCACATAACTAATGAGAAGGTATTGAATAGAATTGGGGAGAAGAGGAGCTTGTAGCACAACTTGACTAGAAGAAGGGATCGGTTGGTAGGACATGTTCTGAGGCATCGAGGGATCACAAATATAGCATTGGAGGGCAGCGTGGAGGGTAAAAATCGTAGAGGGAGACTAAGAGATGAATACCCTAAGCAGATTCAGAAGGATGTAGGCTGCAGTAGGTACTGGGAGATGAAGAAAATTGCACAGGATAGAGTAGCATGGAGAGCTGCATCAAACCAGTCTCAGGACTGAAGACCACAACAAAAACATACTCAACTGACTGCTGATGCCAAGAATTTCATCTTCCAACTAAGACGGGGCATTCCTTCATTGGAGCATCGATGCTCATCGTACTGTAAAGTCGAAGTACCGCATAATTGCCTGGGGGATGTAATGTAAATGGTGTGATTATATTAAAAAACAAGAAACACGCCTCGATTCCAAAAATAGCACCTAGTGTTAACCTAGGTTTCGGCGTAGATAACTAAACCTTCTTCAGAACAATAAAACCCACAAGTGCCTAAGAAGACCTTTGTCAATGATTAAAAGAACACCATAGCTATACGTTTATAAACGAAAAAAAGGAAAACACAAACAGTACATATGTACAAAGTCAAAGCCACTACTTAACTTAAAATATGGTGTACGCTCCACCTCACACTGGCCTATGTTCGATGGGCCATGACCATTTGTAGCTGCAGTTTATGGCGGGTCACGGCCCATCGAAGATAGGCCGGTGTGAGGTGGAGCGTACACCATTAAGTTAAGTAGTGGCTTTGACTTTGTACATATGAAGGCCCTACGGTACCGACCGGCCGCCATGTCATCCTCAGACGATAGGCGTCACTGGATGCTGATATAGAGGGGCATGTGGTCAGCACACCGCTCTCCCGGCCGTTTCAGTTTTCGTGATCGGAGCCGCTACTTCTCAGTTACGTAGCTCCTCAGTTGGCCTCACGAGGGCTGAGTGCACCCAGCCTGCCAACAGCGCTCGCTAGACTCGGTCGGTGATCCATCCAAGTGCTAGCCAAGTCCGACAGCGCTTGAGTTCGGTGATCTGACGGGAACCGGTGATGCCACTGCAGCAAGGGCGTTGGCACTTTGGAAAACAGAGAGCTCTGAAAACGAATTAATCATTTGGAGTGCATCGGAATGTCAGCTGGTTGGCTTGAACATGAACCTGTCCAAAACAAAAGTAATGTCCAACAAATGGGTCCCAGGTGGAGATGTGAAAGTCAAGGACAGTCTACTAGAAGAGGTCAGTGAATATGTCTACCTTGGCCAGATTATAAATATGAAGGGAGACATAAGGCCAGAAATTTATCGACGCATCAAGCTTGGCTGGCAAGCATTTGGGAAGAATTCAAAAGTATTCCGATCAAAAATGCCAGTAAATCTGAAGAAAGCAGTATTTTATCAATGCATTCTTCCTGTGATGACGTATGGCTGCGAGACATAGACACTGAACTCATTTACAAAAGGGAAACTTAGGACAGCACAGAGAGCTATGGAGATATCACTGCTGGGCTATGCAAGAAAGGATAGGAAATGGTCAGATGACATCCGGTCTGTGACGAAGGTTAATGACATCTTAGAGACAGTAGGTTCCTTGAAATGGCAGTGGGCTGGCCACGTCGCAAGAAGAAAAGACAACAGATGGACGAAGCTAGTACTGGAGTGGAGTCCGAGAGAGCACCGGAGGCCTAGAGGAAGACCACCAGACAGGTGGGACAAAGACATCAAGAAGATCGCTGGTAACACCTGGCAGAGAACTGCCCAAGACCGTCCCACTTGGAGAAGACTGCTGAAAGCCTACCTGAATCCACGACTCGAAGAGGCCACATCATTTAACGATTGAATTGGCTGATGATGATGATGAGTGGTCCTTACAGTAGCAGAAAAGGAGATGGGGCATATGATACTGCGAGGAGAATTTCACCTGACACTGAAAGACCTGATTCGAAACAAGGCGGATTAGATGACATTCTCTCAGAACTGTTGAGATCGCTGAAAGTACACACCATGACAAATCTAATCCATCTGGTATGCAAAATGTATGAGACAGACGAATCAACCTCAGTCTTAAACAAGAATGTAACAGTTGTTTATTGCAGAACCTTACGTTTAATAAGTCATAGTTGCAAAATACTGAATTGAATTATTTACAGAAGAATGGAAAGACTAGTTGAAGCTTACCTCGGCCAGAATCAGTTGGATTTCGGAGAAATGTAGGACACGAGGGGCAATACTCAGCCCACTACAGAAGAACGACAAACCTACATTTATAGCTTTTTGTAATAAATATTGCATATTACCCATCTTTACCTATAGCCTACTCCTTTTTCTCAGAATTTCGAACATTTTCGATCATTTTACACTGTCGAATGCTTTTTGTAGGTTGACAAATCCTGTGAACGTGGAAATCCTATGAACGAGTCTTTGATCTGAAGTCTTGCTTCCACTACCAAGTACAACGTCAGAAGTATCTTTCTACTGACTTTACTTCGTTAACTTCTTTCCTTCAGTGTGCCGAGTAACGGGACAGCAGCGGAATACGGTTAATTTCACATCCTCTTGGAACTATCGTATGGGACAAGTGGGACAAGAAACAAGCAGAACTTACGATCGGCGGTCAGAGGTTGTGATTGCTATCATGTCTGGGTTGGAGCAGAGTGGGCAGGGGCGCGGGGGGGGGGGGGGCAGCAGTATCGTGGAACCCATCACAAACGAGCAAATATAGAAGCGTATGATTAGATTTGTTATCAGCGAAGAACTGTGTATAAATGACAGAATTTGATTATTTCTTCCAACATTGTTTGATACAGCAATTTCTTATTTTTCAGTTAAAATTTATTTCCTTTGCGAAAAGGACTTCGACTTTGAATGCTATTGTCATATAATTTCATCTATAACAACGGACCAAAGTTCAAAACTCTTAGTTCGTTTCTGCAGTTTATGCACGCCATTGTGCATTCATCTTCACTGACGCAAACGGAAAGTATTGCGCCATCAACCTAGGTGGAGAGATTCATGACATAACGAGTATTAAATTAGTGAATTTTCGTCATCAGTATTAGTATGACGTACGCACCCCACGTGCTCGAATACACCTTTTAGTCGTTGTGGCAATGAGGCAAACAGCTTCCGAAGGTCATCTTGGGGAACTACCTGGCATGCCTGAAACCCATGCTGTGTCAGTTCATGACGGTTGCTGGGTAGAGGCTGCCATGAAAATATGAGTCTTCCCGTCGCATCCCAGACATGATTTACAAGTGACAGCGCAGGCGACCGGGCACGCCAGTACATTCCTCAGGGTGTCTGCGGTGTGAACAACAGTGTCGGGTCCTCCAGCAATATGCCACTGAGTACGCCGGTCATGTAGGGCGTGACAATACGGTTTACCATTTCTACCACACACTGGTGAGCATCTATTCTTCGATTCAGCCTCCCTTCTCGAGAATCGCTGCATCCCGTGACCTTTCACCGGTTCGTCTACAGACTTAGCAGTCGCCAAAAACAGAAGCGGACTCACTGCTGAACACTACAGAATACCACTCTACGTACTGAAACATCCCCTTAGAAAAATTTATCAATTACTGAGCTGGTAAACCCCTTACGTTATTTGATTTTCAAACAACTGAGCAGAACTGAACAGACGTTTCTCTCTTTACTTATTCTGATCAACAGTAAACTGACACACAATAGTTTTAGCGCAACGCAATCTGACTTTCAAAAATCCCTACAAATGAATGGCCATGACTAACAATAACCTATACCATTCATGAATCACTTACCTCACAAAAATCTTCGTTACTCGAACTACTGCAATACAACGAGCGCCAATACTGCCAGCTAAATAAAAGATTCTAACTACTGAAGGCACTAACTACTGATAGGCATAGTTAGCAAATGAAAGATTTTTGTAGAGAACAAACAAAGTATTTATCTTAATAATGTTCAAAAGTCATCATATATATATCAGTTGATGATATCCAGTATTACAAATTTACTCTTTCTGATGGACACGCGTCCAGATCGTCCGCTCTCAAAATTCTGCCATCTCTCTCCCCACATCCACCAATGCTGGCGGCTCACCTCCAACTGCGCAACACTATGTGCTGTTCACATCCAGCTGCCCAACACTACAATAGCGAATATTCCAACAATGCCAACCAGCCACAGACTGCACGCAGTACAGCCAGTGATTTTCATACAGAGCGCTACTTGACGTTACCAACATAAAAACCTAAACAGCCTACTTACAGTACCAACTAACTATGGTTCCACACCATACAAGTGTATTGGTTTAGCACACTTGACTTGAATTCTGGAGGACGACGTTTCAATTCCGCGTCCGGCCAACCTGATCTAGATTTTCCGTGATTTCCATAAATTGCTTGACACGAATGGCGGGATGGTTCCTTTCAAAGGGCAAGGCCGATTTCCTTCTCCACCCTTTCCTAACCCGAGATTTTACTCCGTCTCTAATCACCTTGCTGTCGATGTTAAACACTAATCTCCTCCTCCCTTGTTGTTTGTGGTATGGTGTGGGGGTAAACGACGCATGGAAACTCGAGATCTCAAACAGCTTCGAGTAATCTGTTCCCGACAGTTCGTACTGTCCCTGTCCCCCCTGCCCATATTTCAGCCGTTCCCATTCGTCTATTGACCAGTCAGCCGAACGCCCCTATCACCTTCTCATGGTGCAGTCTCTCTGGAAGGACCCGTGCCTACTCTAGCCACACTGCTCTGCAGAGCCTGCCGTCAAGTCGTTACACTACAGGCAACATTCTGTGCAGTCTGTCGGCTGATACGGGGTGTTCAAAAAGTCTCCCCGCAGTGCCGTATGATTGTTAGCCGCGCGTGCCGTATGCCGCAATGAATATACCGTAATGAAACTCAGTGAAATACACGTCATTAATATATAGAATATTCATTTTTACTCACAAATTTTCACATTAAATGTTGAAAGTGCCACCCCCCCCCCCCCATGTTGTTGAATACACAATTCAATTTGATTAATCATGTTTCCAAACAGAAGGTGTAACATTTCTTCTGCAACAGAAGCAGCGAAAGTGGATATTGTAGTTTTGAATTCATCGATAGATTTTAGACGGTTTTTATAGACAATTGCTTTCGCTGCACCCCAGAAGAAAAAGTCAGGTGGTGTTAGGTCAGGCGATCGTGGAGGCCAAAGTTCCTGTGAAATTGTGCGATCGCCAAAAACATCAGCAAGCAGTGACATCGAAACGCGAGCTGTATGCGCGGTTGCACCATCTTGTTGAAAATAACCGTTCAGTATTTCACTTAACACACGTTCTCGTATGAATGGGTTCAGAGTATCACTGCAGTATCGTTGTGCGTTTATTGTTTCGTTGAAAAATATTGGACCCACAATCCGACGTCTAGAAACTGCAATCCGCACTCCTATTTTCACAGAATGAAGTGGTTCCTCATGAATACACAATAGATTTGCATTAATCCACATAGGAGAATTTTGCGAGTACATGTACCCGGATTAATGAAACCACGCATCATTAAGAACATCCTTTCCATCTTGTTGAACGAAACTTTTGAACCATTGACAATAATGCAGTCTCTTGCATGATCATTATTTTTCAGTTCTTGCACAAGTGTTACTTTGTATGGGGAAAGTTCTAATTATTTCCTTACAGCTGTGTGGACCGTTCCGACACTAACATCGATTTCCTGGGCGCGTTTTCTTACTGATTTGATATGGCTCATGGACATTTTATCGGAAATATCGGGTAGTTTATCCTCAGACAAAACGCTAGGTTCAAAAATGGCTCTGAGCACTATGGGACTTAACATCTATGGTCATCAGCCCCCTAGAACTTAGAACTACTTAAACCTAACTAACCTAAGGACAGCACACAACACCCAGCCATCACGAGGCAGAGAAAATCCCTGACCCCGCCGGGAATCGAACCCGGGAACCCGGGCGTGGGAAGTGAGAACGCTACCGCACGACCACGAGATGCGGGCAACAAAAGGCTAGGACGACCACTTCTCGGTGCATCTGCATTGAGCCGGTACTTGTTAATCAAATCTCGCACAGTATCGCGATGTGGGAGTGTTGTCTCCGGGAAAACTGAATTAAATGTTTGACGAACTGAAACTGAGTATTTACCGCCAGCTTTGAACAGTTGTTCGACTAAAAACACACGTTCTTCAATGGTTAGCATTTTAACAGTGACAAAAACGAAACAAACGAACAAAAAACTGAACTTAAACGTTTACGTCAACACGTAAAGACACACACCAACGATACTACTGACGCTGGCTGAGTGGAATGTTGGGAGAGTCCACTTGAAGGGAAGTGACCCAGGCAGGCGAACAATCATGCGGCATGCGCGGCTAACAATCACTGCGGAGAGACTTTTTGAGCACTCCGTACTACCTCTGTCAAAATTGAAAAGATGCTGATAAGCTGTAGTATCACTTTCTCTGGGCATGCTGTTCTTCATCTGTGAGAATTGCTTTTTACTGTACTGGTAATAAACTCGCATAAGCAAAGAATTTAAATCAAGTCACGCTGATACCGAAGAAATGAAACAGGAGTAATCCGCTGAATTACAGACCCAACCGCTAAAGTCGATTTGCCGTAGGATTTTGGAGCATACACTGTGTTCGAACATCGTGAACTATCTCGAAGAAAACGATGTATTGCGAAACAGTACCGACGGATTCAGGAAATATAGTTCTTGTTGAACACAACAACATTTCTAGATTTCCAGAAGCCTTTTGAAATCGTTCCTCACAAGTGACTCCCACTCAAATTACGTGCCTGTGGAGTATTATCGTCTCAGTTGTATGACTAGATTAGTGATTTGCTGTTGGAAAGGTCACAGTTCGTAATAACTGACGGGAAGACATCGAGTTAAACAGAAATAATATCTAGTTTTCACCAAGGAGGTACTATAGGCCCTCTGCTGTTCCTGACCTAAGAAACGATTTAGGACACAGTCTGAGTAGCTCTCTTAGATTCTTTGCGATGATGCTGTCATTTACTATCTTGTAAAGTCATCAGATGATCAAAACCAATTGCAAAACGATATCTGTATGGTGCGAAAAGTCGAAATTTACTCTAAGTAATGAAAAGTGTGAACTAATGCACATGAGTACTGAAAGAATTCTGCTAAATTTCGGTTACACGATAAACCATACAAATCTAAAGGCTGTAAATTCAACTAAATATTAGGGATTACAATTACGAATAACTTAAATTCGAACGATGACATAGATAATGTTGTGAGTAAAGCAAACCAAAGGTCTCGTAAACTGACATACGGCCGGCAGAGCGGTGCACTGACCACGTGCCCCTCTGTATCCGCATCCAGTGACGCCTGTGGCCTGAGGATGACACGGCGGCCGGTCGGTGCCGTTGGGCCTTCGCGGCCTGTTCGGTGGGAGTTTAGTTTTTTTAAAGCAAACCGAAAACTCTGATTTGTAGGCAGAACACTTAGAAAATGCAAGGAAGTGTACTAGAGAGACTGCTTGCGCTACGCTTGGCCTCGCTCTTCTGGAGTATTGGCGTCGCTCTTCTGGAGTACTGCTGTGCGGTACGGGATCGTATCAGACGAGAAAGAAGGTGGACATCGAAAAAGTTCAAAGAAGGGCAGCGCGTTTTGTATTATCGTGAAACAGGAGAGAGAGTGCGACGGACATGATACGTGGATTGGGATGGCAATCATTAAAACAAAGGCGTTTCTCTTTGCGGCAGGATCTTCTCGTGAAATTTCAATCACTAACTTTCTCCTCCGATTGCGGAAATATTCCTTTGGCGCCCACCTACACAGGGAGAAATGATCATAATGACAAAATAAGAGAAATCAGAGCTCGCACAGAAATATTTAAGTGCTCGTTTTTCCCGAGTGCCGTTCGAGAGTGGAACGATAGAGAAATAGCTTGAATATGGTTCGATGAATCCTAATAATGTACAGTAAAGGATATTGGAGCGTACTCGAACATTATGAATTACCTTGAAGAAACTGACTTATTGATACATAACCAACACGGATTCAGAAAGTATCGTTCTTGTGCAACACAGCTACCTCTTTATTCCCATGAAGAAATGAGTGCTGTCGACAAGGGATCTCAGATCGATTCCATATTCCTAGATTTCCAGAAGGATTTTGATACCGTTCCTCACAGGCGACTATTAATCAAATTGCGTGCATATGGAGTATAGTCTCAGTTGTGTCACTGGATTCGTGATTTCCCCTCAGAGAGGTCACGGTTCGTAGTGATAGATGGTAAATAATCGATTAGAACAGAAGTGATATCTGGTGTTCCGCAAGATAGTGTCATAGACCCTCTGCTGTTCCTGATTTACGTAAATTATCTAGGTGATAATCTGAGCAGCCCCCTTACATTGTCTGCAGATGACGTTGTAATTTACCGTCTAGTAAAATCATCAGACGGTCCATTCCAATTACAAAATGATCTAGAGATAATTTCTGCGTGGTGCAAAAAGTGGCAATTCGCACTAAACAAAGAAAAGTGCGACGTCATCCACATGGGTACTAAAAGAAATCCGATAAATTTTGGGTATACCATAAATCGCACAAATCTAAGGGCTGTCAATTCGAGTAAATGCCTAGGAATTACAATCACAAGCAACTTAAATTGGAAGGACCACATAGATAATATTGTGGGGAAGGCAAAACAAAGACTGCGCTTTGTTGGTAGAACACTTAGAAGATGTGACAAACCCACAAAAGAGACAGCCTACATTACACTTGTCCATCCTCTGATGGAATATTGCTGCGCGGTGTGGGATTCTTACCAGGTAGGATTGACGGAGGACATCGAAAAACTGCAAAGAACGGCAGCTCGTTTCGTGTTATCGCGCAATAGGGGTGAGAGTGTCACTGATATGATACGCGAGTTGGGGTGGTAGTCACTGAAACAAAGGCGGTTTTCTTTGCGACGAGATCTATTTACGAAATTTCAATCACCAACTTTTTCAAATGATTCAAATGGCTCTGAGGACTATGGGACTTAACTTCTGAGGACATCAGTCGCCTAGAACTTAGAACTACTTAAACCTAACTAACCTAAGGACAGCACACACATCCATGCCCGAGGAAGGATTCGAACCTGCGACCATAGCGGTCGCGCGGTTCCAGACTGTAGCGCCTAGAACCGCTCGGCCACCCCGGCCGGACAACTTTCTCTTCCGAATGCGAAAATATTTTGTTGGCACCCACGTACGTAGGAAGAAATGATCATCATAGTAAAATAAGATTTAGATGTTCCTTTACCCACGCGCCATTCGAGAATGGAATGGTAGAGAATTAGTATGAAAATGGTTCGATGAACCCTCTGCCAGGCACTTGAGTGTGAATTGCAGAGTAGCCATGTAGAGGTAGATGTAGATGCCAGGCACTTAAGTGTGAATTGCAGAGTAATCATGTAGATGTAGATGTAGGTGCAGAATATATCCCACAAGCATGGAAATAATTGAGTATCACTTTGGCAGCATTCGATGAAGGCGTTTATGTTGTAACACTTTTGAATTGCACCAGTGTATGTATGTGTTGAGCTTCCACTGCACTAAACGAAAAATTTCTCGGTCATACTGCAATCCTTTTACAGTTTTTCGGCAACAAATTCCTCTATAAAGAGTTACAATGTTAGCGAACGTCCTTTGAACACGACCTAATCTATCTCACAGTTCATTACGCCGATTCTTTCATCGAGAAAGATGTAACGTTACTTGCGCTTCAGAAAAATCCGCCAGGATTTTCCGATAATATTTTCATCGTAACTATATTTTGTCATAAGGCTACAATGGATGATTACGCTCAAGCCGTTTTAAAAAAAATCGAATCATTGATTTTACCTGCACACATTGGTAATAGAATACAGTGTAGTCAGAAGTTTTCCCACTGCAAACTACCCTAAGGGCGCTCCTCGTTCACAGATAATGTGCCAAGGGTGGCACTATATTTTTTTTTCCTTTTTGTTACTAGGCTGGTACCAATCGAGGTCGATGTGTCGCTGGGCAGAAATGGTGCTATGTTCCCTCCGGCTAGCGAGTAATATCGCGGCTCCGAACAGTGTGGAGGCGAGTTCTGGGCTGTTGACTGCAGAGTGGGCGAAGCGACGGCAACTGCAGCGAAAGCAGCTCGGTGTCCCACGGTGCAAGAGTTGACACTTGGCGCTTTGAATCGTGTGACTCGCTGATGTTGAGTGCCCCGTTGTTGCTATCATTTCTGACATTTTGTCACGATACGTTATGGCATGACGTACAAGCAAATGTGGTTAGCATGTACCTAGAAAGACTGTCCTTCGATCAGGCACTGCAAGCTGATGTTTTTGTCAATTCTGCCCTCGCTTAGCCACAGTAATCGAGATACTTTAGTTCGCTGAAAACTGTTGTAACTTACTTGTAAGATGAAATATATTCCGCAGTGAATAACTGTTTAATATAATGTAACCTGTGATTGTTAATATGTTGTTGTGTCTTGTATCTAATACTGAACTATTTCAGGTAAACTTTTGAGTAGTAGTTAATTTTGATGTAATCGGCCTCCATGAGTAATGGCACAAGGTGGACGCTTAATAGCAGCCACGTTCGAGAAAGAGTTTTGAGCAAGATTTTCTGGAATCCAAACCCGGAATCACCGAAATTCTGTATCAAACGAAAGTAATCTTTCGTAAATGTTTTTCTTACATTGTGTTATGAACCTAGTTTTTACAGTTGTGGAGGTCTTTAATTTTGCTTCTGTTTGTTAGTGACCTGGGTCCAAGATTAACCTTCGAAATTGTGATTTGTTATGTATTGTAAGGGTTCTTTAGATAAATGTGTCAGTTACTCCAATGTTAAGTCAATCAATCGGTCCCAGTCATCAGTCTACTGTCTAGTACCGCCAAAACAGTTTGACTGATCTAGAAAAATAAGTTTTTACAAAGTTGACTGCTGACACAAAAAACATTTGTTTATGCTATGTTCTTTTGTTACTCGGTGGAACATGTCGATATGAGTTTCGAGCCTCAGCCGTTTGACAGGCAACTAGTCACAACTCATATTACACTTCTGTACTATCAGCGATGTTAAAGTCTGCCATTTAATGATGATGTTTTCTCCTGTTATTCGTCAAGTTTTTGTTGCTTAGTGAACGAAAGATGAAGATTTACTGGCTATGATATACAACACACACAGCAGAAAGTGGTGTTCGTTTTATGACTGGTTTTTGTATAATGAAAACTTAACTGTAGGCTCTCTGTCTCTTAATGCGCATAAATCGTCTGTAATCTTTACTATGTTGAAAAGTGCACGTGGTGATAAGCATGATCGAGTTTTTAAATTCATGCTATCTTTCAAGCAAAATTACTTAGGAAACGACATTAGACAGAAATCAACCATCGCTACTTATAACCCAAAAAAGGGTGACGATTCAGCAGGAGGTAGGAAAGTTATAGCGTAATTTTTTTTATGGAGTCGCATCTGTCATAAAAAGGGGCAACGAGTACCGCGCATTTAAATATGAACGCCTGTATTGCGAGGCTCAGTAGTCAAGAACTGCACGCTGCTGTTCCGATGCGAGTGTTCGAGCGTAAGCTAATGATGATGTCATCTCTCAGGATTTTCTGGTATTCCTGATTCATGCTCGCTGAGATCATGGTTCGCGGTGCGTGATACGGAAACAGATAACCGCAGCTGAAACACTAGTGACTAAATACAGGCATCTGGAAAACTGTCAATATATCCACGCGGTGATCAAACCAAAGGAAAGATAAATACAACGTTGGGCCACTTTCATGCCGTCATACGTGGAGACTCGCAACTTTTTAAGAAACTTGATGATTTTCTGGTGTACTGCGGCACAAAATCGTAAAAATAAAAACCACGCTCTGCCAGTCTGCGCCAAGCAGATTATGATGGCAGAAGGGTACGTTGTCAACATATCGTATGTGTTTTTCCTACTTCATCAGCTTCACTCTGGTATGTAAGATGGCAGCAAAACATAACATCACACGTAACTGGTAAATTTATTCGAGAGAAAATACGTACCTCGCATACTGCAGTGGAATGTATAGTTCCGTCAGAGATCATGGGCAGACGTAAACAAGGAATTGTCTGCTCCAGAGCTGACCACAGATGTTCAGTGTTCAAAATGGCTGAGCGAACCACTAAAGGTATTCAGGTTCGTCCAACCGTGAATGAACATAGCTGGCAGTCTGAATTGGGATGTTGTCATTTTGGATGACGGTATCACTGTTGGGGAATAACATTTACACCGCAAGCAAGAGATACATCAAGTCCAATTCAGACCAACCTCAAAGGTCTATGTTCTTGTACCTGAACCGTGCGGCTGACACTTATCTCAGTGACAGAAAGCAGAATGTGTCAGTTCCATGTCGATCATACAACAAAAGACAATCAGAATTTGAAGCAATCGCACATGCACTGATTTGTTTGACTGATGGGCGTGCTAAGTGCTATACCACCTACTGCACTCCCCTGAATTACGCCCTCGTGAGTTCAACTCGATTTCTTAACTGAAGGAAACACTTCATGGCATTCGCTTCAGAACTGCAACAAATTCGTCGGGCTATAGACCGCGCCGCTCGAACTGTCAACACAACTGGCACTGCTAAGAGTATCCTACGACTTCCACATCGCTGGCCGCGGGTTATACACAATGCTGGTGACTGCTTTGAAGGTCAGTAAAACTCTGAAACACGTATTTATTTTGTAGGAGCTGTAAGTAAATAGTTGCCACTATTAACGTTCCAACCCTCGTGTAAACAGTTACGATGATTACTTTTGAAATAGTAAACATTTTATTTACTCTTTTCTAACTGTCTCGTTTTCATTTGAGCGCCCCTTATGGCTCAAATGGCTCTGAGCACTATGGACTTATCATCTATGGTCATCAGTCCCCTACAACTTAGAACTACTTAAACCTAATTAACCTAAGGACATCACACAACAGCCAGTCATCACGAGGCAGAGAAAATCCCTGACCCCGCCGGGAATCGAACCCGGGAACCTGGGCGTGGGAAGCGAGAACGATACCGCACGACCACGAGCTGCGGACCAGTGCCCCTTATATTTATTCACACCTGAAGCACTCTGTGTTAAGCCCGGCCTGTCAAATGAGCATGGTGCTTGAAATTACATTTGGTTAGGAAGGTATTATCGCAACCATGTTGTGTGCTAAAGTATTGAGTACTTATAACAACTTTGATAACTCTTTCTACCGGAGCATTATAGACAGTGTGGTGTGAGAGTAACCGGGTTCACTCATACTGACCAGTTACAGCAAGTCGCATTGTAGTTTTCGTCATCAAGTTCATACTTAATTAAAATTTTGTAAAAGTGTGTTAACTAATCCAACAGCAGTAGTAGCAGTGATATCTTGAGTTAGTTGGGAGAGGCAGAGTAGTAAGTTAGGACCGTTTTAAGTGAAACGTGCTCAATTAATAATAGAGGCAAGAGGAGAACAGAAACTTTTGAAATGTGGTGCTACAGAAGAAGACTGAAGATTAAATGGTTATAACGGATAGCTAAAGAAGAGACACTGAATCGGGCTGTGGATAAAAGAGCCTTATGGAGTAAGTTGACCAAAAGAAGGGATCGGCTGATAGGAGACATCCAGTGGCGTCAAGGTCCATTTGATTTGGTACCCCAGGAAACCGTTTGGGGTAAAAATAGTAGGGGGTAAGCAGGGTATGAATACTGTAAGCAGGTTCAAATTGATTTAGCGTAAAATGTCCGTTCAGATATGAAAATACTTGCACAAAATTACTAGCGTGAAACACTCCATCAACCCAGTCTTCGGACTGTTGATTAAAACAACATAAAATGCCGCTGTCCATGTAGGTTCCTTAGGAATGAACAAATTGAAGGCTTAGAGATTATAGTCAATGCAACATCCGCCGACTTCAGAGGATTTGGTATCTTCTGATGTGTACCCTACACGATCCACTTTTGTTGCTCACGAGCCTTTAGGTCACCTTGCCCTCGCATTTCGTTCCGACAAACCTTTTTAACAGTCGTTGATCCCTATCAACTTTTATTGCTCTTTGTTTATAATGACCTGCCATGAGCTTTGTCCCTCTCCGGATCACTTGAACTCTTCCGTAAAATGACTCCATCAGTTTCCTTTGTAACATACCGTTCACCGCAATCCTATAGCCCTGTGTATGTTACTGATTTGTTTTGCTTTTGGTGCTGCCCTCATATATTAGGTTGGTGTATAAGTTCGCAGCGTTTTCCGGTTGCTATGCGTTTATTAATCGATTGTCAGTTTTTGTGTATAGTTCACTGTAGTTATTTGAGTTTACTTATTGTCATTTTGCTATTTGGAGCTTGTGAATGGGGCTGTGGACGATCGAAAATAGATTGCCAAGTGGGGAAACCGGAACATTTCCGACATATTCTTCTATTCAACAGAGGGGTGACAGCAGCAGAGGCAGACAGAAACATTTGCGCCGTGTATGGGGATAATGCCATTGGACAGAGCACGGCAAAAATGGTTTTCTCGTTTTAAGGAGGATGGTTTCGACATTAGTGACTCTCTACGTCCGGGAAAACCTTCGGGGTTTTGATGAAGATCGTTAAAAGCATTAATCCACAATGATCTAGGTTAGTGTACCCGAGAACTGATAAATATAATGAACTGTGATCAGTCTCCCATCGTTCGACATTTGCATGCAATGGGGAAGGTTAGAAGTTGGGTGTATGGACACCACATGCTGTAAGCCAAAATCATGAATGTTAGTGGGTGGCCAACCATTTTCAGACATGAATTTTTTTCTTTTTTTGTATGAAGAAAAATTTTTCTTTATGCTGTAATTCTCTTTCGTGATATTTTAATGATGTTAGATGCAAGATTTATAGAAAAATATGCACCCGTTTTCAAAATTATAATTTTGACATATGGCTTTTTTGTATACATCAAAATAACTAATTTTTAAATATTCACTGTTGAAATAAATAAGCTGATCTTTCATTAATTATTACTCAAAATAACAATAATAATATTCACTACTGAAGTGGACTACGAGTAACCAAACATTTCGGTGAATTCTGGCTGTCACAAGCTGCTGCGCACTGCTACATTGACTTTTGGATATTTTTCAGCAGTGATTCCCAACACATGGTAGTACTTATGCATGAAGAAGTGATTGAACAGTCACAAATGTGTAATTGAGAAAACATTTCTGTTGCAGCTTAAACACAGTAAAAGTTAATATACACAATTGTAGCCAATGCATCTGAAAGACATATATGCATTTCTGCTTGCTCGTCAGTTGGTTCGTGAACAACACCAGCCATTCCTAAACCATATCGTTGTAACCTCCCCCTCACTTACCGACCTTAATGACAGTGAAAAATGAAACCGCGTGTACCTAATGGGAGTTTTGGAAAAGCAATCGCCACCGAAGTTAACCTGTCGGTAAAGAGGGAGGAAAGGGTTACATCTAAATGAAAGGAAATGTGCTAATGAAACTGGTGGAAATTAATTTTGAAAAGGGGTAAAGTTAATAAAGAAAGTAAATGTGCAGCCGTTACGTTAACAATTAACTAGCGGTAATTAGGTATTTGAGATTTGGGGGAAATCGCGGTCGCCAGTCCTAAGGACAATTACTATAGTAACTGAAAAAGAAAGGTTATTACACATATAATTAGCACTAGAAGCGTGGCAACTGAAGGTTGACACGTGTAGTGTGAAAACTGAAAGTTTGTCAGAAGTAATAAATTTCGCTACACCCTGACTTAATTTAGCAAAAGAATTAATAAAACCGGAAAATCGAAAGTTAATTTAGTGACTGAAGTTAATAGTGAGCTTTCTTTCTGAAGCACATCGAAATTCAGTAAAATACGGTTAGTCTTGGACTACCTCAACAATCATTTCAAAAACTCCTTGAATCTACGCAATTTAGAAATAAGAGATTTAACTTTGAACTTGAATTAAATGATTCCAAACAATTAACAATAGTAAAATTTAGTACGTACCAAGCTGAGCTGCAGTCACAGGTAAGCTAAAATATGGTAACAAAACTCGCACTCTTAATTTGTGCTTGTGTAATCTAAATAGTGTAGCCAGCTATAAATACTTTAACCGAATTTTGAAATTAAAGCAGTGAAAACGAGTTAGCTATATTACTTTAATGCTGGCGTTTGAATTTCAACGACACTCGGGTTCATTTCGGAAAAGGAAGGGACTCTGCTTGGTAATGCAATTGGGACAATGAGCAACAAACGTTCATGCTAAGTTGCTGTAATTATAGTGACGAAAATGGAACAGTTTGAAAAGCTGAGGTCTGCCATACAGTTCTAAAACTTTACGTGCGTCCAGTCTTCCTTGTCGGTTGATTGAAGGTTTGAAGCCGTCGGTCGAGGAGGTGGCGACAGTCACTCATTGTCGGCCGTCGCTGTTGCAGAAGCTGGATGTTGGCGCGCCTTCTTCTCGACACGGTCACCAGACGAAACGGGCTCTTGATGTGCGCTAGTTAATGTTTCCCGTCCGCGACACCATGTCAGAAACTATCATCGCAAGTCGAGCGCAATTACATGCTGCCAAACCCCGAAAGCGCGGCAACTCGCGGGAGCGTCACACAACACACCTGCTCCACTCGCTACTCCCGCCACACCCCCTCTCTCCAGCCCGCGCTCCACGCGGCAGAGTTAACACTACCAAAGATCCTACACACTTTGATTCTTCACACGACCTATCGATGTAATCGTTCGATAGCAGTTTTCCCTAGGCAAGACCCAGCGTAAAAATACAAATAATATTTACGAAACAAACCAATTATACATCGACATAAATGTATAAATATATATATATACAAACAGTAAAACAAGTACAATATACAAAGAGACAGAAATGTCATATCTTCAGGTAAGAAAACAAGGAAAAAAATAATAGTACAATAGATGGAAATAGGAGGATATGCATTTCCGGCGTTACATCGTTACTAGTGACGAGAAATGATGTCTTTATTTAAACATAAGGAAAAGAAAGGAATGGCTGAGCCAAAACAAAGCAGCAACTCCTCCGCAGAAAGACCTGCGTGCAGCCACAAAAGATAATGTTACACATCTGGTGAAACAGCGACGGTGTGATGTACTATTTATTGACTACAACTGAGAAGTCTTGAAGAAAAACGGCGAGGAAGACCGCATGAAGTGATGCTACTCCACGGTAACATCCGTGCGCATTCTGACAGACTTAAAAAAAAAAACACTATACACAACTTGGGTTGGGAAGTCATTCCGCCCCCAACCGTATTCACCTGATATTGCACCATCAGATTTTCACCTTTCCCGCTCTCTTTCGACCAACATTTAAGGAACTTCCTTTTCGGATGAAAATGCCTTCCGAACATGGTTCTAAGAGTTCTTCGCCTCAAAACCACGTGATTTCTAAAGTCGCGGAATCGAAAAGTCACCCCAGTGTTGGTAAACTTGTAAACAGTGAAGGAGAATATACAGAACAACCTTATGAACTTATGTACCAACCCAGTAAAAAATAAAATAAAATAAAATCTGCTCGACAGACCACAGCAATAGTTCAAAGAAAATAAGAAATGCATTCTCATAAATCAACAATGTGAATTAAAAAATTCCTTTTTAAACTACTTACAAAACAAGTACATGTAAACTCTTCGATGCCAGAAGACACTGAACATTAACTGGAAAGGAGACTTTCAGCCTTTTTTTTAAATTTCAGTTCAATTTTTTTTCCCTCGCACACGACCGTATTTCAGTGGTAAATGGTTGATCCTCTGCCGGCCGGGGTGGCCGAGCGGTTCTAGGCGCTACAGTCTGGAACCGCGCTACCGCTGCGGTCGCAGGTTCGAGTCCTGCCTCGGGCATGGCTATGTGTGATGTCAGGTTAGTTAGGTTTAAGTAGTTCAAAGTTCTAGGGGACTGATGACATCGGAAGTTAAGTCCCATAGTGCTCGGAGCCATTTGAACCATTTTTGTTGACCCTCCCAGCGTCCTGGTGGGCGTAGCACGTATTTCAATGTGATTGTAAGTTCAAAAGGTGGATGTCTCGTGGAAAAGCTGTCACGGCTAGATTCCGTACACGTGACTTATGCGGTGGCTTATCGACGTACTGCTAGGTTATAATATAAGGATCCAACAGGAATATGAAGCTGGATTCAAGTGTTGAATTATATCCGATATCTTCTAGCTTTCTAAAATATTCTATCTTATGCACTGCAATACATCTGCAAATAAAAACAAGATTTTAAGAAACCCTCAGATGTAGTAGTCTCCCTTAACTACTTACCCACAACTTCGTTCAACATTCCTACACATGTCTTGATCCGAACAGATATACATACTTACTTCTATGAGAAACTTCTGTTTGCCGAAACTATTTAGTCGTCACATGTTTAATGGTACTTTGTCTCCAGTTTCGCTGTTCCGAGGATTGGAGTACACTTGTAATGCGGATGGGAGGATCCTCTCTCCGCAGCTTATACCGTTCTTTTAAAGTGACCGAAAAAAGGTGTGTAACTGCTATGTAACGCACCACTACATCAAAACGACAGGCACGAAAGGGCAGTGTCACCAAGTTGCGAAGATTTTTCACTTTTGTTTCGCAACACGGGAGCTTCCATTATTTTGACAAACATGCGGTTCGTCAGGCGGCAGGCACTCGCACGCTAAAATAGATTTGCCCGATGCTTCCTCCTTGGCTGCGACGCCAAATTCCCGTCCCGAAATATCACCAGGCAAAATCTGCTACCGACTCGGCCGTCATAATTATAATAATAATGATAAATTTATTTTGGTTGTGTGTAATAGGCGATACTTCCTCTACGTCTCTATGAGAAAAAGACAATTATTACAACAGATAATCACTTTTTACTAATGCTTTAACCTTGTCGGTTCTTGAGTGCTTTACATCACCACAAAAATCCACAATAATGAGATTGACACTTTTTTGTTTAATTGAGTTTATGAGCAACTGAAATTGGTGAATTATGTGTATTCCCGATGCTTTTCGCTTTTATTTCGAAAAGTATAATCAGTTCAGATTTTCTGCAAACGCCTACATTTCAATCACTGCCAACAGCTCGTTTCTTCTATCATATAAAATAGCCAGTTCTTTCACCCTGACAGAAATGTAGGCGACTGCAATCGCAGAAATATCCAGTACTTACTGTTTTGGAAATATAAATGAAACGCATATGTCGTCAATACACATAGAAAAATTTCAGCTGCTCAGCAGACGATAGCGTAAGACCTACTTATTGAACAGCAGCTGAAACCAAGCAGATCAGTAAGACACACGAAATAGCTTTTTATATTTATGGTGAGCTTAAACTCACTTTATTTTCTTATGGTGGGACGTTGACATAAAGACGTTTTGTTACATTTCTACAAGAATATATGAAATGCATCGTGGGCGTTCTACAGAAAAGGGTTTGATGAAAGATAGTTTGTGAAGAACAATAATATAGGCTCTGAGCACTACGGAACTTAACAAAAGTTTCAAATGGCTCTGAGCACTACGGGACTTAACATCTGAGGTCATCAGTCCCCTAGAACTTAGAACTACTTAAACCCAACTAACCTAAGGACATCACACACATCCATGCCCGAGGCAAGATTCGAACCTGCGACCGTAGCGGTCTCGCGGTTCCAGACTGTAGCGCCTAGAACCGCTCGGCCATTCCGGCCGGCGAAGAACAATAATACCACTGGTTGCACGTATAAGTGAAGTCGCTACCGGATAAATTTCGGGACCAGATGGATGAGACATGCACATGTGATATTAAAAATATTACGGCTTTTCAACACTGAAATGTATACTGAAACAAATAAATGGTCTCGGCATTACTACAGTTGAATAATATTTATGTATTTATTTATTTTATATGAAAAATAAGGACCTTCAGGTTTAGAAAGAGCATCCAATAATTTCTTTCTTTCCATGATAATGATGGCGAGCCGAAATACTGCGACGTCTAGAACGACGTTTGACAAGAAATTGCTTCATCCAGTTCTAGACTATTACAGTCCTTTTCAAGTTGTGCTTGAAGCAATTGTCAGCACCGGACACACCATACGACATAGCATCCGGGACTCGGAAATATCGTCTGAGTTCGGGTATCCTTCAACAGTGACCTTATACTATATCCCAGCTGATACAGATCTTCAGTCTCTTAACGGGCTCAATATGGGAAGAATCCTTCACACAAATTTCTCTTGCACAAATATAACCTCTCATACTGCGGCGTAGCGTCGTATAACGATCCTGCCTTGGAGGCGGTTAAGTGGGAGATGTGTCTCAAAGCTGGATAGTGACAGATGGTGACGCGAGACTGGACGCGCACGTAGTTAATGTATCAGCCGATAGAGGACAATATTGGATAGGGGACTGATTTAGTTTCGATTGTGCCCACTAGAATGCACTAAAGGAATAGAAGGTTTTTCGTAAACTGTTCTAGTATTTTCATAAAGTGTTATTATTTCTTTTTGTGTATGTAAAATGTTATAAATGTGTTTTAGCAGTATGAATGATGCATGAGTGTGGTTTAAGGTTAATATGAAGATAATTGTTTAACGAGTTATGTAGTAGGATTTAGTGTGGGAACATTTCGAAGAAGTATGGATATGGACAAATGGGATTTTTGTAGAATAGTTTTGTACAGTAAGTTTATGGTAAAGGGAAAGTTAATTCAGATATAAATAACAATAGTAAATAACTTTATGCATAAGCAAAATTTCAGCATATTAGATAATTACATCGGTAAAAAGTGCAGTCGTTAGGTTTACTATTTTGCGATTGGTTATTGATGAAAAGCGCGGATTGACGCGGGAGAATGTTGTTTTGCTATTGGCTGTTCAGTAAACTGACCAATGGTAAAGCAATATTCTTCGCGCGCCTTTCTCTGCTGTTAGCAGGCCCCCACAACCGCACGAGTGGTCGACTGTGAAGAGCGGACAAATTGAATAGCTGGGCGGCGGCCATTAGAGTGGTAAACTGACGCGCGGAGTTCGAATGTTTATACATCGCTTTTGGTTATAAAATGCCTTCCCTTGAGTTAGGTCGCAAACATAATGCCTCATTTAAGTACGTTACTACAATATACTTTTTAATTTATGAACAAACAGCAACTAGTCACTGTTCATGAATTTATCTTACGTACTACATGGAATCTGCCGTAGCTAAAAGTTATGTACTGGGCCCCTAGCATTTTTCGTAGTTCATTTACGATAGATGTACGCAAAATGCATCAAAATACTCGAAGATTTGCCCACTATATTAATAGATATTTTCTGACTCTACCTTGCTTTAGATTTTATGACGAGAAGTGCGTTATATATGGCATAGTGCTTTGGCAACTCACGACCAAATTATGAAGTTTCAACCTAACCTAGACCATGAAAACACTACCGATAAGCCAACTTTCTTCAAAATGATCAGAACATGTAAAATGGTATTCTGTCGGTCGGATTTTCTGACTCTACCTTGCTTTAGATTTTAAGACGAGAAGTGCGTTATATATGGCATAGTGCTTTGGCAACTCACGACCAAATTATGAAGTTTCAACCTAACCTAGACCATGAAAACACTGCCGATAAGCCAACTTTCTTCAAAATGATCAGAACATGTAAAATGGTATTCTGTCGGTCGGAAATCTTGCTTCCTGACAGCGTGTAACCATTTTTGTAACAGCTGTGGTTTTGAGAAAGGAAACCTGCAAATAGATGCACAGACATGATGCTAATACCGTGTTACAAAAACATTTATTAAGCAAGCGCACTGACATGCAAAACAACTTAAAATATTCACATACCTGTGAAATGTAATATTCGTTCCTTTCTCGAATTTATTTGTACAATTAATCGCTGTACAACTCTTCACCATTGTACTTCTTTTGATCGGAATGTACAGACAGTAGAATTACGAGTAACAAATACTGTATGTACGCCCCAACAAATATACAACGTTGAATCAGGGTCTTCATAAACAACAATACTACACAACACATCAGACTACAACCACTGTAATGGCGTCCAGCCGAAGGTTCAAATTATCCCGCGACTGCAGCGCCATCAGTGAGTCTAGTTATTTTTTACAAGGTCTTTGGCTGTTAGAGAAGACTTAAGAGTATTATAGAGAGCAGTCGGAGCCTAGCCATGAAACAGTTCGGACGTGTGTTGTAGTAGTTTCGATGGAAATGATAAGTAGCCGGATCTAGCAGTGTTTCATACATCAAAAGTGTTATAAAGTGACGGCATAATTATTCCAATGGGTGTGTAGAAATTTCGGAATTTTTAAGTGAATTTTGTGACAAGAAAAGTCATATTTTCCGCGTGGTGTATTGAGCAGGTTGGTGGCTAAACACTGTGACTGCATTTGGTACCGACAGACTTAATATTTGGCGAGCATTCTGAATCAGAAACAATCCGTATTTTTGTAGCTATTATGTTTTCGGGAAATGCAACACCATAAACTTGCTAACGTGAGTGAAAGGGATTGTGAGTGACTGTGTTAAGACTAGCACGGGCTTGGCAGTGATACTTGTTCACCTAAGTTTCAGAATATATTAATTGAGGACAAAATTTCCAAGCTTTCATTTGTGTGAAAACTTTCTCCCGAAACGTAGATTAGTGACTGGCTCACGTCGAAGTACAGTAGGTTCAAAGGTAGGTGCAGGTCCGTCGTAAAAGGACGGAAAGAACCGCGCCGTCGCAATACGGCTAACAGTATGCGTGAAACGATCGTATAACACCGTAGAAAACAAACGGCAAATAAGTTTATTAGTAAACGATTTTAGCTCACTACGTAAAATGCAGAACCTAGCTGTGTGTGTAAAATTTTCTATGGAGCACACCGACAGTTATCAAATTGTTTTCAGATTGAGTGAACTAGAGACTGGAAAAGCGTCTAGCATGACTACTGCCCTTCTTAAAAAAGACTCAACTTCTTTGTCATGAGTGAATAATATTTATGTCTCAATGTTTTCCATATGATGATGCCTCAACAATGATAGGCAGAAACAATGGTGTAGAGACACGACTCAAAAATTTATTTCCGCCTACCATAGTCTGGCATTGCAGCAACCACAGACTAGAGCTATCTGTTGATGATTCCATAATAGAACTCCACGGAATAGATTAATTTCAGATATTTGTAGAAAAACTGTATGCTCTATACAGTCTCCTAAAACCCAAAAAAAACTTTAACACCTGCAGAAAAGCTTTCGGGCAACGAATGTTGCATGTTCGTAAAATTTTCACAAATCGGTGGGTTTCAACTAAAGGAACTCTACAAGCTGTATGGAAAAACTTATATGTGTATATTACACTTCTGACATGACTGAGAATGATGTTACAAGAGATTAGAAAGAATGAGCCAAATATTCCAGTTTACAGAAATATTTAGGAAGTGCAGAGTTTGTAGAAAATTTAGGAATAATGTTGGCTGCATCGATGGAATTAGCTGATCTTTCATGTGATCTTCAAAAGAGGGAAATAACACTACCGACAGCAGATAAACTGATAAGAAGAATTGTTAGAGTGTTTCAATCATTGCAGCAAAATCCTGGTCATTATGTCAAAGTAGCTAACATTATCACTAAATTGAGTACAACCAAATCTTTCCCTCTATCAGGATACAATAAAACACAAATAGTTCATGCAGGACAGTTTTACAGGAGTCTTGCTGCCAATTTAGAGTCAAGGTTGTTAAGAACCCAGCCTTCTTACAGTGGAATGCCTCAAGATTTTCAAAATAGTTGTAGCTGTAATGCTTCCTCTGTCACCTAACAGTGTTAAGAGCATCTGAATGGCTCAGGGAGAAATCATTGTTCATCTCTGCAAACAATTTAGGATCTGAGATAACAGGAAAATTACACTAATAGCCATTAAAATTGCTACACGAAGAAGAACTGCAGATTATAAACGGGTATTCATTGGACAAATATATTATACTAGAACTGACATGTGATTAAATTTTATCGCAGTTTGGGTGCATAGATCCTGATAAATCAGTACCCAGAACAACCACCTCTGGCCGTAATAACGGCCTTGATACGCCTGGGCATTTAGTCAAAGAGAGCTTGGATGGCGTTTACAGGTTCAGCTGCCCATGCAGCTTCAACACGATACTACAGTTCATCAAGGGTAGTGACTGGCGTATTGTGACGAGCCAGTTCCTCGGCCGCCATTGACCAGACGTTTTCAATTGGTGAGAGATCTGGAGAATGTGCTGGCCAGGGTAGCAGTCGAACATTTTCTGTATCCAGAAAGGCCCGTACAGGACCTACAACATGCGGTCATGCATTATCCTGCTGAAATATAGGTTTTCGCAAGGATCGAGTGAAGGGTAGAGCCACGGGTCGTAACACATCTGAAATGTAACGTCCACTGTTCAAACTGCCGTCAATGCGAACAAGAGGTGACCGAGACGTGTAACCAATGGCACCCCATACCATCACGCCGGGTGATACGCCAGTATGGCGATGACGAATACACGTTTCCAATGTGTCGCCAAACACGGATGCGACCGTCATGATGCTGTAAACAGAACCTGGATTCATCCGAAAAAATGACGTTTTTCCATTCGTGCACCCAGGCTCGTCGTTGAGTACACCATCGCAGGCGCTCCTGTCTGTGATGCAGCGTCAAGGGTAACCGCAGCCATGATCTCCGAGCTGATAGTCCATGCTACTGCAAACGTCGTCGAACTGTTCGTGCAGTTGGTTGTTGTCTTGCTAACGTCCCCATCTGTTGACTCAGGGATCGAGACGTGGCTGCACCATACGTTACAGCCATGCGAATAAGATGCCTGTCAACTCGACTGCTAGTGATACGAGGCCGTTGGGATCCAGCACGGCGCTCCGTATTACCCTCCTGAACCCACCGATTCCATATTCTGCTAACAGTCATTGGATCTCGACCAACGCGAGCAGCAGTGTCGCGATACGATAGACCGCAATCGCGATAGGCTACAATCCGACCTTTATCAAAGACGGAAACGTGGTGGTACGCATTTCTCCTCCTTACACGAGGCATCACAACAACGTTTCACCAGGCAACGCCGGTCAAGTGCTGTTTGTGTATGAGAAATCGGTTGGAAACTTTCCTCATGTCAGCACGTTGTAGGTGTCACCACCGGCGCCAACCTTGTGTGAATGCTCTGAAAAGCTAATTATTTGCATATCACAGCATCTTCTTCCTGTCGGTTAAATTTCGCGTCTGTAGCACGTCATCTTCGTGGTGTAGCAATTTCAATGGCCAGTAGTGTATATGGGCTTTCAGGAAGTACGAAGAATACAGAAATATTGGAAGCAAGCCTCGTGATCTACTGTCACTGTTTCGTGTTTCGGACACTTTGCTACATCAACAGCTGGCTGTGAACGCCCATTTAGCCCGATATACGAGATTGTAGAGGAAGTCTCCTGTCGCAAAAGAAAAATGACTGCAGGGGAACATCCCTTTGAGCCTATCCGGAAAAGTTTGAAGGGTTAGGTGAGTATCGGAAGTTATAATTTTCCAACTGAAGCCCTATAGAAAAAGATTGTTTTTGTTACTCCCTGAAGCTGGGCCATGTTTTGCAAAGGATGAGCGCGTCTGATGCATAGAATACGAAGCGGTGTGTGTAATTTACAGGGAATTAAACAGCACTTGCTTAGTACCGAGGAAAAATGTAACTTTATAAAGCAAAACACAAACACATGACGAATTCGTCGTATAGAAACATCCACCAATACATCACACCAGTAAAGAACACAAAATTACGCCCTAGCGGGAAAGAAAGGAAAGCTGTAAGAGCCATCTGAAGATGAATTTGTACTAAATCCGAAACTGGTAATTGTTTGGCCTAAATGAACATTTTTTAAACCATACTGGTTGCTTAAATTATAAACGTTATAAATGTTTTGGTATAGACTACCACGCCTAGGTCCCCGTCCTCGTACGGATCATTACGAACAGTGTCAGATTCCCTTCCACGGTAATACAAAAAAATGGTTCAAATGGCTCTGAGCGCTATGGGACTTAACATCTGTGGTCGTCATTCCCCTAGAACTTAGAACTAATTAAACCTAATTAACCTAAGGACATCACACACGTCCATGCCTGAGGCAGGATTCGAACCCGCGACCGTAGCAGTCGCGCGGCTCCGAACTGAGCGCCTAGAACCGCGAGACCACCGCGGCCGGCACGGTAATACAGTTTACAGAGATTTGGGATCTAACCACCGAGCAGGGTAGCGCATTGTTTAGCACACTCGACTCGTCTTCGGGAGGACGACTATTCAATCCCACGTTCGGCCATCCTGATTTGGGTGTTCCGTAATTTCCCTGAATCGCTTTAAGGCAGGGCTTCACAACATACGTGCTCGCGGAGCAAGCTGTGAGCAGCAAGGCGCGAGCACGGAGCAGCGCGAGCACGCTACCCCCACTACCGGACCAGAGCGGAGAGTGGGGAGAGTCATGTGAGGCACACAACAGCTGCCGCCAGTCAATGTAAATCCGCGGCCACCTACAGGGATATCACTCACGAATTATACTGCGACAGTTGAAACAAATAAAGGAGAATGTACACGTGCCAGATAATTTTATTAGCTTAGTGTATGCCTCTACATTCGTAATAATTTGAGAACTGTTACACAATAAAAGGTGTCACTGAAGTGTGGGATTCTCGGTTATCTTGTACTTTTTGCCCTTTACAATTTTATGTTCGGAGTAATTGTTCTTGTGCATTGTAGGCGCAGCGTGTAGTTTAAATTTCGATCAGAAAATGCGTTTCTCAGGCGCGTCTTGTTACATTTCATTGCAGAGAACAGTTGTTCACAAACATACGTGAAACCGAACATTGATATTATTGTAGCCGCCAGTTTGTGCAAACGAGGAAATCTATGCTGAGGGAAGTGTCTGTAGAATTCCAAAATGTTTTTCTTGTTCTGAAATTTGTCCTCGTATTCTCTGTCACACTGCAGGTCAATAATTTCTAGTTGCAGCTCAGGACGAATCTCTTCAATATTCGCTGAATATGGAGAGGAGAACAGATCAAAATCACTGTCTAGTGCTGTCAGATCTTGAAAGCGTTGATCAAATTCTTCCTTAAGGGCAACTAAACTATGTGAATAACGTTCACAGTTTTTGTGAACCTCTTGCATGGATGGTAATTTAGGAAAATGAGCTAGATTTCCTGTATCCAGCTGACTCACCCAAAGTGTCAATTTCATTTTAAAAGCCCGTATTCGATCTATGAAATGAGTAATTAGCAGATCTTTACCTTGTAGTGAAATGTTCATAGCATTCAGAGGGCTAGTTAAATCTGCTAAGAACGCGAGATCACATTTCCATGAAGGCTCTTTCAATTCAGGAACACACACGTTATTTATTTCCATGAACATATTTATCTCATCTAATAGGCAAAAAAATCGATTTAATAATTCGCCACGACTAAGCCAGCGGACCTCGCTGTAATAAGGCAGGCTACCATACTGGTTTTCTACATCCTCAAGAAAGCTTTTAAATTGTCTGTGTTGTAGCCCATGCTTCCTTATATAACTGGTTGTACGAACAACAACACTCGTCACATTCTTTAGAGTGATACTCTTTGCACGTAAGTTTTCCTGGTGGATCACACAGTGAACGCCGCTTATTTCATTCGACACGGTCAGTTTTTACATTTTCTCCTTCAACAGCGCAACGAAACCTGATTTTTTCCCTGTCATCGCTGGTGCACCGTCTGTAGACACTGAAACTAAAGAATTCCACGACAATCCTATATTCTCAACACTTTCTTCAACACTACTTAAAATATCACCTCCAGTTGCAGTGTTCTTCATGACTACTACATCGAGGAGCTCCTCCCTCACCTGAAGATCTCTATTAACACCTCTAATAAATATGGCAAGCTGTCTGTTCCAGTGATATCAACACTTTCGTCTAGAGCTAGAGAATACGCCATAAAATCTTTACAGATATTTGCAAGCTGGCGCTGGACGTCGTCTGCCATGTCCTGTATGCGACGCATAATGGTCATGTTAGATAATGGCACAATCATAAACTGTTCAACTTGAGATGGACACAAATGTTCCGCTGCAGCTACCAAACATTCTTTTATTGAATCGCCATCAGTGAAGGGGCGCAGGGATTTTGCTAAAAGCAAAGCAATTTTGTAACTCACTCTGAGAGCTGCCTCAGTTGATTTTTCTTCGTCGTCCAGATCTTATTCGGATAGTTTCCTTTCAAGTTTAATAACTTCCTGTGCACGATCTGGTCCATCACATTTTCCACTTCCGTAGTCTTTCGCGTGGTACGACATATAATGTCGCTGTAAATTAAATTTCCTAAAACAATTCAGCGTTTTGCGACATACTAAACATTTTGCAACTCCATCTTTTTCTGTAAACAAATTCCTCCCAATGGAGGTTGAACTGCGAAAGCATGGTTGGGGTTACACAACGGCGACTTGACATGATTCTTAACCAGCGAAGTGACTGTTAGAGCTGATCGTAGTACTTTAAACGTTACACAGTCGGTGCGAATTCAATAGCCATGCTGCGGCCCTATTCAAACGTGCGCGCGCGTTTCCCCTCCCTCCCCTCCTTTCCTACTCCGCGACCTTGCACCTGCTCGCGAGCACGTGCCTGAGCAGACGCGAGTACTCGCGCTCAAAACCGGCCAGTTGTTAAGCCCTGCTTTAAGGCATATGCCGGGATGGTGCCTTCGAAAGGGCACGGCCACTTTACGTCTCCGTCTTTCCCTAAGCCGAGCTTGTGCTCCGTCTCTAATGACCTCGTTGTCGGTGGGACGTTAAATACTAATCTCCTCCTCCTCCTTGGGATTTGATCCAGAACATTTTATTTTTATTTATTTGTCAGATGAAATTTCAGGATCTCTTTTACATCGGACCAGGGTTTTGTTCATAACAATACTTTTTACTTTATATTTACAATAATGACAACAGCTTTAAAATGAGAAATACTAATACAGAACCCATGGGTACGCCAGATATTGTTTCCGCTACTTTGTGGTCCCAGACAGGTCGCATTGTTCGCGAGTCGTCGGGCATGAGAGAAATCATTGCACTCTACTTTGAGAGGAAAATTAGGCAGCTAAGTTTGGCAAGGAATAGAGGTCATGAACTATACATCACTGCCAATAGAAACACGTCCCCTACGTGTATTCCACCATGGACAGTCCAACCTTGTCCGATGGCGGAACACGGCGGCAACTCGTCAAGTCAGATTTTTTTTTTTACTTGTTGCTCTTGCGTCCTTCTGCAGCTTTCCTCACTGTCGTTCATAAAACGTATCCTTTCTAGTAGCTTGAACACTCTTACGTATCTGTTTGCGCCTCTGCTCACGAAACTGCTGCGCCATCTGATTGGACAGTGGGTGCATGCTTTCCTGGTGACGAGGAAGAGGCGGCCGGCGGCATGGCGTCCTGACCTGGCTAACAGATGGCAGCAGCCGCAGCGGACAATTGCCGGCGTGCCCCTCGGAAAGGCGCGCGCGCGCGGGGTCAACGGTATGGAGGGCGCGCTCTCACCTCGCTCGATCACGTGACAACGCGGCGACCGTTCCATTTGGACTGTTCCTCGCCCGAGGCCGCCTACCGCCGTTGCCAAGCGTGGCTCATTTTCAAGTGATTCCCCCACCGCCAGGCAGGTAAACGCTGCGGCCAGCGCGACGATACACGGCAACTGCAGCCGTAACCAACGATCGCTTTGTCCGCACCGTTCCGCCGCGTCGCCAAGCATTCTGCGCTGTCCGACCTTGTAGACAGGTAGCGGTAACTCTTTTAAAAATGTATTCTAAATAGGCGGATTCCACATATGTGCTGCCCTTTTGCTTGATGACCGACACACTTTTACTGTTCGATCGTCATTGACTTTCTTGTCACATGGGCAACCATGGAGTGGCTGGGGACAATTGGCCACTGAAATAATCAGGATCCACTCACTTTCTTATTTAATCTCTCTTGAGTACCAGACCGGTTTCGAGTCAGTATTTCATTGCTGGGTGACTAAACAGTTAATTATTGGTTTTAAATGCATTGCCGCCAATCTTCAGTCCCTGCCACATCAAAACAAATATTTTGCAGCTACTGAATTCACCGTGGGCGGGCGAAAAATGACGTGTCGGGAATTTAAACGGATTTCCTGATAACATGTCATTTGAAAAACGCAATGTCAAAAGCGCTCTTGGCACTCCAAATAAACAGATTACTGAAAAGTGGCTAGTTTGTTGATTATTCTCCACACGTGTAAACTGGGCAATATTCAAAGTGATAATTATCTTAAATAAAAGACTGCTGCAAACGTGTCAGCCGGTTTACAGAGAACATTATAAGAGTATTTGTTTTACGGATTACTTCCGAACCGAAGATGGTATATTAACATAGAAGCCCTTATTTCTTTTCTGGTTGTGAAGAAGTTATGTGGAGTAAGAACAAGACAGTTTAGAATTCGGAATACAATGCCATAAAACGATTGCCTCATTAGATGCCCGTAGCAGATAGTAGTTATTACTAATATCTTCAAGCTCGGAACCTCCTGAAGACGCATGCTACTTTGGAAAAACATCACTTAAAAAGAAGACGTGACTTACTCGTTGGTAATTAATATTTTGTAGGTACTTGATGGCAAAACAGAATTTTATTTCCTACAGATCTGGACGTATTGTTCAATTAAAAGGAGTGTAGCTAATACTTCGGTACTACCGGCATTTGCTCATTTATTTTGCCAACTTCAGTATTCAGACACTTATACAATATCATACCGAACAGACGACTATTGCTCCAGCAAAATAAGAAAAAAACTATTTGCTAACAAAAAAACATGTTGGACGTCGCATAGACGCAGATAACTCCTACGTCTACAAATTTCACATTAACAATACTCAAAAGTAGATAAAGTGTCTTTCACAGTAGTAATATGATGATAACAATAAACGAAGGCGAACATACGAGCAACGTACGCAGCTAGTACTGGCAGCCCCCACACGAGACAGCAACTATCATGTCAATTATAATTACTATACTGGCATATCACGGCCTTCTGTAGCTGTCCAGCGAGACTTAAGCGCTGATTTGTAAGCGCGCTAGTGTTTGTCTTGTTTGTCTCCATTCAAGTAGCACGACTGGTTGATGAATGGCATTCTTATACGGAACTCTGAAAAAAAAATGCTGCTGAAAAGTATGCTAAACACCATGCAAAGTTATCTTTCGTATTACAAAAATAACAACAGGAATTTTGAGGTGAAATGTACCCGAAGATCATGAATCAAGCAATATTTAGTCACAGGTTATGGCTTCCAAATCCGCCACAATTTTTTTTATTTTATTTTTGATGTTTCCTGCCATAGTTACTGCTAAACTACCACTGCTGCTACTTAGTGAGTTATCGACAACCTTCCCTGCTGCAACGTCCTTCTCCAAATGTGTTCTGCAACATGCAATCTTACTGACTGAGTCCTTCATTTGTTGGCTTGTAATGGCACGGACAACGACAAGATGACCTGACATTGAAATAGAAGTCTGTTTGAGCAGAAGGGCACTTATTTTCCGGCACATGAATTCGACTTCGGAGTTTTTGGCACTCGGAAACTGGCTTCCATCCACTGCTTTGAGTGTGCCTATCTGGCACGTATGTCGAGTAAGAAAGCCTCACAGAAGTTTAAATTCTTTTCGCACTTAAGCCACAGGTATGAACTAAAAATAAAAAGTTATTTATGCGGATAGCGTATAAGGCTACGGAATAAATAATGAAGAGCAACGCCATGGCTTTTTCAAGTAAGATTCCCTTAAATTCTGGAAAGGGAAAAAAAGGCAGGCGATGATCGTTGGGATCAATGCCTACCCCGTTTAAAATAGAACGTTTTATTACATGCGTTTCTGATTTCACACAATTTTATGTTACCCGTTAGAAATGGTTGGTGAAAGCCTGCGACTGCTTGTAAATACAGTGGATCTGTTTATAAAATAATTCTTCTGCTATCAGTCATGATTTTAGTTTTATTTGCCTTTTACTGGCCACTTCTGAGGATATGATTCCCATTTTCAAGTACTTTTTTTATTGTATTACGTCATTTATTCGTGATGTGTTTTGTTTTTGTATGTATTATACATAGAAAATTTTGTCTGATGTTTAATACGTGTCAGTTTCTGCTTAAGTGGTCAACAAGAAAACCTAAAACCGACAGAACAATGCAGCACCTCACTCATCGAAAACATCATGATTAAATTGCATAGTATATGACAAACGCTGTTGGTAAAGGGAATCCTTTTACCAAAACATGTTGTGCAAAAGGTACATAAAAAGAAAGTCGTGACTGATACCAGAGAAAGTTACTTTTATAAACAAAGCCATTATTTCCTCATATATCAATTTCCGTACTGCTCCAGATGATTTTCGGTGACTAAAGTACTGAAAACTGTCTAGAATAGGCAAAGAATTCGAGAAAATTACGTTATGTTGAACACACAGCAGCAGTCAGAGCCTGCCTACCGGGCTAGCCCATGTGGATGGGTTTGCGGTTTGACGAGCAGAAGACAACGCGAGCAGAAGACAACGTTCCACAAAGGTAGGGGCTCCGTTTTACAAGCTGATGAGGTAGATGCAGCCAACAGCAACTCCGATATAGTGTGATCACTGGTAGAACCGGCGAACCACTCTAAACTGATTAAAATAGAACAGAAAGGTCAGACCCCCCGCTAAGAAACAAATAACAATAAGTTTCATGAACGTAGACAGAGGAAACAACATTCAGCCAAGGTACATATATATACACACTCATAGACCAAAGACGGTGGACCTTCGTCACACCCGTAGTACTAAATGAAATACTGACAATGGTGAACGCAAACATCGATTTTA
This sequence comes from Schistocerca cancellata, assembly GCF_023864275.1. Lineage (NCBI taxonomy): Eukaryota > Metazoa > Arthropoda > Insecta > Orthoptera > Acrididae > Schistocerca > Schistocerca cancellata. Next base: position 399,351,103 of record NC_064631.1, read on the forward strand.
TATCGTGTAAATCATAACAGTGTCAGAATTGTAACGGTTTGTTGCTGTTATAACATGACATATACTTGTCAAATTTCCGGACAAATGCGTTTCAAAATATTTTGTTAGAATATAATTTCTATACAGTTACGCTAGAGCACTGTAGTAAGCACTGATATAAAGAAATTATTATTGTTGTTGTTGTTGTAAGGCTTTGCAACATTTAAGACAACCTACAAATATAAAAACGCATGAAATAAAAGAGCAGCTCGAATGGTATCGTCTGCATATCTATGCGCATGCGCTCGGGCTGTTTCCCGTGTCTTCCGTTAGAAAGCGCTAGTAGCAGCGATGGCGATTAGTGAACAGAAAGTTGTTGTATTCTACAGTTTGCAAGGACCGAATCTGTCGTTACAGTGCAACATCCGTTCCATGTTAAGTTCCGTTGGAGTCCTCAAAATGTTAATAACATCCGCAAATTTTGTCATCAGTTTAAAGACACCCACTGTCTCTGCAAAGGGAACAATACCGGACGACAAAGAGTGATTGAAGAACGTGTTGAAAGTGTGAGTCTTTCACGAGTGGCGCCGAGAAATCAGTTAGGAAGGATAGTTGTGAATTACCAGTTTCAGTGATGTCTTATCTGTAGACATTCAAGGAGACACGGCTACATCCATATCATCTGCATTGTTAAAAACTCTAAAGCCTACAGACTACAGTTTACGTGCCAATTTCGAAAACGAATGTTGCTGCATGACGTCGAAGATTTGCTGGATCGTGTCTTCAGTGATGAACCGACATTTCACCTAGAAAGGCGAACACGTAATAGTAGTATAAGCGCCTGGGGGTCAGCAGATCCCCACGAGATGGTACAGTTGCAACGAGACTTCCCTAAATCGAATGTTTTTGTGCCATATCCGGGCGGAAAGTTTATGGGCCTTTCTGTTTCGGTGAAGCAACTGTAACCGGTGTTTCTTATCATGATGCGCGAAGAGTATGCCTCTTTCTTCAACTGGATGAAACTGATCCACAGAAATTTATTGGGCAGCAATATGGTGCGCCATCTCACTGGCACAATTCAGTATGCGACTGCTTAAACGAGGTTGTACCCGATCGCTTAAATGGCCCCAAGAGGCCGTATGACAGAGCTCGTTTCGCATGGCCTCCACGTACACCCAAGCAATTTTTTCCTTTGCGAGTTCATAAAAGATCTGCTTCCAGCTGATCTACCGACGCAAGAAACAGGATTGAAGAAGTTCTTACAACAATTACAGCAGACACACTGATCAAAGTTTGGGATTAACTCGCCTATCAACTCGATGTGTGCCGTTTGACGAATGGTGCTCTGACTGAAGACTTGTAAGCAAAACTGTTTCAGTTGCTCTTGCATGTGATGTATTATTTATAATTATAATAAATGCTACAAAGCCTTAAAACCCCAATATTCATTTTGAAACACCTGATACTACGTAAATTTACTTATTTTATTGTTACTGTTGTTATCTTCAGCAGCAAGATGGTTCGACGCACCTCTCTATGCTCGTCTATGTAGTGCAAGCTTATTCATCTCCGTATAGCTGTTGCTACCTGCATCCATTTGAAGCTTCTTATTGTCGACAATTCTTGGTCTCCCTCCACTTTTACCCACAACCGTTCCCTCCATCCGCAGACTGATGCTTTCTTGATGTCTCAATACATGTCCTACCAATCGACAGCTTGTTTTAGTCAAGCTGCCCCATAGATTTCTTTTTTTCCCCAATTCGATTCTGTTCCGCCTCATTGGCTACTCGATCCAGCCATCTACTCTTTAGTATTCTCCTGTAACCCCACATTCCAAAATCTTCTGTTGCCTTCTTGTTACTTCCGTACAAGTGTGCCATCCAGATGTTATTATTGTACTCTTCAGTCCGAACACTGGTTTATTGCAGCTCTCCATGCTACTCCATCCAGCGCAAGCTTCTTCATGTCCGAGTAACAACTGCAACCTACATCCTTCTGAATCTACTTAATGCATTCATCTCTTGGTCCCCATCTACAATTTTTACCCTCCACACTTCCTTCCAATACTCAAGTAGTGATGCCTTGATGTCTCAGAGGGTGGCGTATCAACCGATCCCTTCTTTTAGTCAAGTTACGTCACAAATTCCCCCCCCCCCCCCAATTCTACTCAATACCTCCTCATTAGTTACGCGATATGTACAACCAATCTTCAGCATTCTGCTGTAGCACTACACTTGAAAAGTCTCTATTGTCTTCTAGTCTAAACTGTTCATCGTCCATGTTTCACTTCCATACATGGTTACATTCCAGACATATACCTTACGAAAAGACTTCCTAACACTTAAATTTATATTCGATGTTAACAAATTTCTCTTCAGAAACGCTTTTCTTGCCACTGGCTTTCTACATTTTATATCTTCACTACTTCAGCCCGGCCATCATCAGTTATGTTGATGCTCAAATAGCAGAACTCACCTACAACATTCAGTTGTTCATTTTCTAATCTAATTCCCTCAGCATCAGATGGTTTGATACGACTTGCTTTTACTGATGTTCATCTTAAATCCTCCTCTCATGATGCTGTCCGTTCCATTCAACTACTCTTCCAAGTCGTCTGCTGCCTCTGACAGCATTACTACGCCATTGGGAAACTTCAAAGTTTTTATTTCTGTTCCGTGAACTTTAATTCCTGCTATTAATTTTTCTTCGGTTTCCTTAACCGCTTGCTCAACGTACAGAGTGATTAATATTGGGGACAGACTACAACCCTGTCTCCCTCTCTTCTCACCCAAACCTTCCATTTCATTCCCCCCGACTCTTATAAGTACCGTCCGGTTTCTGTAAAAGTTATAAATAGCCTTTCTGTTCCTGTATTTTACCCCTGCTACCTTCAGAATTTCAAAGAGATATTCTAGTCAACATTGTCACAAGCTTTCTCTAAGTCTATGCTATAAACGTAGGTTTACCTTCCTGAACTTATCTTCTAAGAGAAGTTTTAGGATTAGTAGTGCCTCACGTGTTCCTACATTTCTCGGAAATCCAAGCTGGTCTTCCCTGAGGTCGGCGTACCAGTTTTCCCATTCTTCTGTTAAGAATTCGCGTTACTGTTTTCCAATCGTGGTTTATTAAACTGATAGTTTGGTAACACTCACACCTGTCAACACATGATTTCTTCGGAACTGCAGTCCAGATATCATTATTAAAATCCTAGGTATCACTGTCACGTTAAAAATGGGGATGACTGCAAGTTGGAGTTCGCGGGGAAGGGTGAGAGAGGCGTTAGACTACAATCTTTGCCTACCCTCGCCACTAGAACCGGATCTTGGATAGATGCGTGAAAGAACGACTGCAGTTTTCAGAATGAGGAAACGAAGCAGACAGCCCAGTGAACAGAAACAATAGTTTGGAAGCGAGTAGCGGCTACAAAGCTCGGCTCGAGCTGTGTGGATTCGCGGGCTTTAAGGCTCTCAAGGGCGCCACAACAAACAAGCGCTACGCTACGCTACTCTACTGGGCGGCCGGCGCAGGCGCAACAGGGTGCGGCAGTCGGGGTGGGGGCGGCGAAGTGGCGCTGACGAAACGGCGGAGCGCCCTGGCGGGCCGTTGCACCGCGCCGCCGGCTCTGCCGCTGTGGTGACGCAACGCGCGCGCCGTTGCCAGGCGGCGCCGCGAGCGCCAGCGCGTACGCTAGAGTACGGTCACGTGGCCCGTGACGTATCGCGGCCCGCGTTGGCGGGAAGGAGGCGGCCGCGGGCCATGTTTGGCGCGCCGCCTGTCCCCCCACCACCACGGCCCGCCGGGTGCGTCCCCTCTCCCCACCACGGTGGCGCCAACTCGCTCGGGGGAATTTGCACTTTCTGTCGGTCGTAAATCACCAGCACTGCTAGGCTTTATCCTGCGGCCTCTACTCTCGACCCTGATCAATATCAACGGACAGTGGCTTCTCCGCGCCAGGAACCGTATTTGTTACTACGTCTTCGAGTACTCGTCCATCAAACTTCAGGCGAATACCTTGGCAATACTGCTACGTACTCTTTCCTCGAGAACTGCAACGTTTTTATCTTATCTGTATAAAAGAAAACAGTGCTTCACTTCCTTGCTGATCACATGACAGGGACAGTCAGCAATAAAACTTGTTTTACCACGGGATTCTGTTATGGCTCCAATATCATAGCTCACTTTTATACTTAACGTATCCAGCGTAGGGATGTCCATTATCACTGAAACAACCGTTTTCGGTTATATCGGTTTTTTCAGCCCCAGTGTATCCGGACTGATAAAACCACTCAGAGTAACCGGTTTCTGAAATAATTGATGTTCGTTCGTTTTATTCCTGTATTTCCTGTAATAAACGTAGAAATCGAAAAAAATCTAAAAATTTTGACTTCCTCAGATTCAAGATACACAAAATCAAAACCGAGCGAGGTGGCGCAGTGGTTAGCACACTGGACTCGCATTCGGGAGGACGACGGTTCAATCCCGTCTCCGGCCATCCTGATTTAGGTTTTCCGTGAGTTCCCTAAATCGTTTCAGGCAAATGCCGGGATGGTTCCTTTAAAAGGGCACGGCCGATTTCCTTCCCAATCCTTTCCTAACCCGACCTTGCGCTCCGTCTCTAATGACCTCGTTGTCGACGGGACGTTAAACACTAACCACCACCACCACCAAAATCAAAATATTAAATTAAATAGGCAAATAGAAGGAAGCTTAATCCGTCCACTGTTCGCCGCTTTTCTCGAAAAGTAATAAATGTCGACTACTACTACCAAGAAAAAAAGATCAGTATTCTCTTATTGATTCTAAATTTTAGAAACTATGGCTCAAAAATCATGATATAGTAGAGGGCCATACCACTATTTTTACGATAAGAGTAGTCAGTGCTACAGGATGAAAACTGACGGCGAAGAACTCTATTTTTCGTGTTAATTTGTCCGTTTCCAAGAGCTACAAGCAGATAAAGGCAATTTCTGTAGACTCACGAGGCAGATCAACTGCTTTCTATTTTTATTGTAACTAGACTGAACTGTTTAGTTCTACTTATATTACGTCACAAATTTGCTGTGGCTTCTCCCGTTTTTAGCCGGCCGCTGTAACCGAGCGCTTCTAGGCGCTTCAGTGCGGAACCGCGCTGCTGCTACGGTCGCAGATTCAAATCCTGCCTCGGGCATGGATGTGTGTGATGTCCTTAGGTTAGTTAGGTTTAAGTAGTTCTAAGTCTAGGGGACTGATGACATCAGATGTTAAGTCCCATAGTGCTCAGAGCCATTTGAACCATTTCTCCCGTTTTTAATGTTTTAAAGCAAATGGAGCAGTGTACTTCATCGAAATTCTTGAAATACTTGCAGGCTAGGTATGGTACCATTCTATTATACAACTGATGTCCGACGACGACAGTAAGGAACTACCATGTGGACAAGACAAGATGGGGCAAATCTTGCACAGTGCAAGTACACGCATACCATCTAGAAAAGTGGTTCCAAACCTGGGGGTAATTACTCCCTGAGGGGTAAAATGAATGTTTCTGAGGGATAGCCGACCGTGCTGGCCAAGCGGTTCTAGGCGCTTCAGTCCGGAACCGCGCGACTGCTACGGTCGCAGGTTCGATTTCTGCCTCGGGCATGGATGTGTGTGATGTCCTTTGGTTAGTTAGGTTTAGGTAGTTCTAAGTCTAGGGGACTGATGAGACCAAACAGCGAGGTCATCGGTCTCATCGGATTAGGGAAGGACGGGGAAGGAAGTCGGCCGTGCCCTTTCAAAGGAACCATCCTGGCATTTGCATGGAGCGATTTAGGGAAATCACGGAAAACCGAAATCAGGATGGCCGGACGCGGGATTGAACCGTCGTCCTCCCGAATGGAGACTGATGACCTCAGATGATAAGTCCCATAGTGCTCAGAGCCATTTGAACCATTTCTCCCGTTTTTAATGTTTTAAAGCAAATGGAGCAGTGTACTTCACCGAACTTCTTGAAATACTTGCAGGCTAGGTATGGTACCATTCTATTATACAACTGATGTCCGACGACGACAGTAAGGAACTACCGTTTGGACAAGACAAGATGGGGCAAATCTTGCACAGTGCAAGTACACGCATACCATCTAGAAAAGTGGTTCCAAACCTGGGGGTAATTACTCCCTGAGGGGTAAAATGAAAGTTTCTGAGGGATAGCCGGCCGCGGTGGCCAAGCGGTTCTAGGCGCTTCAATCTGGAACCGCGCGGCCGCTACGGTCGCAGGTTCGATTCCTGCTTCGGGCATGGGTGTGTGTGATGTCCGTAGGTTAGTTAGGTTTAAGTAGTTCTAAGTTCTAGGGGACTGATGACCTCAGATGTTAAGTCCCTTAGTGCTCAGAGCCATTTGAAAATTTTGTTAATTCCCATAGTGCTCAGAGCCATATGAACCATTTTTTTTTCTCAGGGATAAAAGCTAAACGATTCGATTCTGTTTCATTCATGAAACTAAATTATTTTCAAAATATCCTTACTATTTTGACAATTTCCTAAGACTCTAATACTGATTATATAAGTTATCAATAAGTACTTCGCCGGCCGCGGTGGTCTAGCGGTTCTGGCGCTGCAGTCCGGAACCGCGGGACTGCTACGGTCGCAGGTTCGAATCCTGCCTCGGGCATGGGTGTGTGTGATGTCCTTAGGTTAGTTAGGTTTAAGTAGTTCTAAGTTTTAGTGGACTTATGACCTAAGATGTTGAGTCCCATAGTGCTCAGAGCCATTTGAACCAATAAGTACTTCTTCTCAGTTAGTAGCATTAATGCGGCCGAGGTTACAGGTTCCTCACACAGCCCACCCACCCACTGCACACATGTGTTGTGCTTTGTCCCATACATCGCTGATGATAAAAGGGAAACTTAATACGTAACAAATACTAAACATCTAAAAAAAATATCTTGTCCAAGTTGTAGATAGTCCTAAAATGGCTCTGAGCACTATAGGACTTAACATCTATGGTCATCAGTCACCTAGAGCTTAGAACTACTTAAACCTAACTAACCTAAGGACAGCACACAACACCCAGTCATCACGAGGCAGAGAAAATCCCTGACCCGCCGGGAATCGAACCCGGGCGCTGGAAGCGAGAACGCTACCGCACGACCACGAGCTGCGGACAGATAGTCCTACAATAGTCCAGAAATTGCTTCGTTACTCGCTTCGAAATAAATAAATGAGTTAATTGACAGCATGAAACTGGAGTAACTATATATGGGCTATTATAGCAGTGTACACAGTTTTATTATCAATTATTACTAGAGTGGTTAGAAACAAAGCATTAACAATCTGAAGTCGTCTAATTTCTGCCGGTTCATAGGTAAGGAGTGCAGTAATAAAGTGATTTACGAACAGTGAAGTATAGTGCACACACACATTGTTGTATACTGCCTACTCGTCAATGGGGCGCCTACGAAACCTGCTTTCTCGGATCGCTAGACAACAATTCAAGCAAATCGTATTAATGAATTTCATTTCCAGAAAATAAATGACAGTACATAACATAGAGAAATACAGATGTGTCGCGAGCAAAGGGCGACAGAGAAACAAGAAATCTCTGCAGTATTTACATGCTACATAGTAGAAGCGAAATGACTAGTATTGATGCTATTCTTGAACTCGCTACTGTAGAACTGGTCAAATTGGTCCCAGCCAGTCCGGTGCGGCGCTTATGTCCTCTTCGTGTAGAGGGCGCTGTCGTCGCGTTGTCGACCTGGAGAGGCGTCGGTCAGCGTGCAACTGGCTGGCGTCGTCTCACAGCCCCCTCTGTTCTAAAGTTTCCGCCTGTCGTGCCGATATATACACGCACACACAAACTAAATTTCATCTTTCATCGTTTTAAGAAAAAAGTATTCCAAGAAAAGTCTTTCATACTACAGTTTAGCTCATTTTATTAAGGTTTGAAGCTCCTATTTTCTTTCTTCCGTGTTTGCGACTTAAAACTGGGTTGTTTTGGAAATCAGCCTTATGCAAACACAATTAGTTTATTTTTGTATTTACCCAAACATGTTTCGACACCAATGTGTCATCTTCTGTGGGTCAACTTTTTATTTCTGTAAAGTACAAATCACATTTGTAATAATTTAACTGCAGTAGACCTAAGAAAAGCACCACCCAAACAACGACAATAACATAACACCTCTCCTGAGTGTGTTGTTAGAAGTGTCTGCTCAGATCACATTTCGTCACATTTTGTGTAAGTCCATGTGAGGTGAAGTAGTGAGTGAAAATTTGTGAAAACCTGAGCGAAAACAATTCACTAAATAGCAGTTGATTGAGACACCAACCAGGGACACGAAACAGGACGAAGAACGTAAGTGCAGAAACGTACATAACCTCTACCCTCGAAACTGCTCTCCACTCGGTTAGTGATGTAATTTTAAGGTGAGTGGCTAAACCAAACGAAGCAAATTGCAAATATTGTACTTCTTAGGCCTACAGCAGTTAAATTATTACAAATGTGATATTGTAGGACCAGAAACAACCTTGACAAACACTTCAAGGGATTCACAGTTCTACAGAAAGGCGTCAAGTGTGTGAGCATACAAGTATTCAACAATCTGCCACGGCATTTTAAATTTCTTGTAGACAGTACGCTGGAATTTAGCAGTGCATTAAAGCAGTTTCCGTTGGGCAACTCTTTTTTTCGACTATAGAGCACCTTCACGAACACTGCTAAAATTATGTTTTTTACGTCGTACCTTGTACATAATTGCATAAAATGTACATATTTGACTTCTGTCCATATCCCAGAAATGTTCTCCGCGGGATCCATGGAATGCAGCTAATGTAATGTAGCAAAGATGTTCGAAGGGGCATCTGCAAACAAAGATGTTGTAATGTATGTAGATATCCACCTGGAATATAAATAGACGTTTCACCGTAGCTGTGGTGCTCGCTGTTGGCTCACCCCGCACCCATGTGAGAACTGAAGCTGCGAACGTTTTGCTGGTGGCTCATTTATCTTAGAGTACGCAGCATCCACTCGATAAAAGCGAGGAACCGATTATTCTTTAGATTCCGCTTCCTTAACCTGTTTTTCTCCTAAATGCCTTGTTCAACAATGTCTGGAATATACGCTATGCTCAGTTGTTTTAAAGCAACCAGGAGCTATTTAGATATTCAAATTTTCCTTGATCTGTTTAGGGCGATCTGTACCGTATCCCCAAAATGTGCACAACACTATGCACTGCACCTAAGGGCTGTGAAGTTTATGTCACAGATTTAATACCTCATACACATGAATGAGAACTATCGGCAGATACCACGCATAAATTGACTACGTCGTTTATGTAAAAATCGTTTTAACTTCAGTTTCTAGTCCACCATTTATGTTTTATGCTCCTCTTTGCCCCACATAGGCTTAACGAAGTAAGTATAATAGGTATAAGAAATAAATCTAGAAAATTCAGTAAGCAACATCAGAGCGTTATTGTTGTTGACATTGCACAGCCCACGAAACGAAGGGCGTATCTGATGTTGAACGTGGCCTTGCTCACTTCCAAGTTCACGTCCAGTATTGTGCAGCTCTCCCCAGAAGAAGAAATTACGGATAATGCGTGAGGACTTCAGGAAGACATTTGATCATCTGCTATTGTCCTACACTGCCAGTTATTGAAAAAAATACGATCTTACCAAATATCGGAGGAGATTTGCGGCTGGATGCTAGGCTTCCTTGCAGACAGAACTCAACAAGTCGCTCTTAACGGAATAAAATCTATAGATGTAAAAGTAATTTCCGGAGTACCCGAGTAAATGTGATGGACCGTTACTGTTTATAATGTATATAAATGATCTGACAGCGTCGGAAGCTCTTTAAGACGGTTCGCAGATGATGCGGTTGTCTATAAGAAAGTAGCAATGCCAGGAGACAAGAACATGGACAGAATGGTTAAGGGACAATCGTGAAAAAAATGTAGCAGAATTTGATACTGGAACCTTAACGGCGTCAGATTTCAAGAGTAACCAGAAGGAAGTGGACTTTTAATTCAAAATGATGATTCCAGATGACGGTACTATAGCCGTTTATTCATCCGCAGTTTGTCGATCTGCAGACAGTGACGACAATGATGGTTGATTATCTGTCGAAACTGGCGTTCGTTATGAAGACGTTACGTTACCACAGAGACGATAACCCAGCTGGACCAAACTCTATTTGGAGCTCCAGGCGGAAACAACTTGGGCTAATGTAATGTTTGTGAACCGCCTGCCCGATCGTGTTGCACGTAAACGACATACGAATCTGGCGCAAATGAAGTTTACTGATTACTGTAGTGTATGAAACTCTCTGTTTCTTCCTGTGTCTCGTCAAAAGTTATGTGAAAAATTGTATTATCTGTATAAGTAGGCGCAAATAAATTTAACGTTTGTGTTTGTGACATTTAGCCCATGACCTTCTAATTTTTTTTCTCAACTTGCAGAATATCTGGATTTTCCAAAATCCGGACGGCCTGGTCCGGACAAACGAAGCTCTACTGTACTGTTGTCGATCTTATTGAGTCATCCTAATAGCGTTCTTCACGGTTTTCTAGATCTTTCCAGGCGAATTCTGGGCCGTGGCCAATACATTCGCCTTTCCCTGACAATTATTTTAAAAAATGGCTCGGAGCACTGTGGGACTTAACTTCTGAGGCCTTCAGTCCCCTAGAACGTAGAACTACTTAAACCTAACTAACCTAAGGACATCACACACATCCATGCCCGAGGCAGGATCTTTCCAGGCGAATTCTGGGCCGTGGCCAATACATTCGCCTTTCCCTGACAATTATTAAAAAAAAAAAAAAAAAAAAAAGGCTCAGATGGCTCTGAGCACTATGTGGCTTAACTTCTGAGGCCATCAGTCCCCTAGAACTTAGCACTACTTAAACCTAACTAACCTAAGGACATCACACACATCCATGCCCGAGGCAAGATTCGAACCTGCGACCGTAGCGGTCGCACGGTTCCAGATTGTAGAACCTAGAACCGCTCGGCCACCCCGGCCGGCCAATTATTAAAATTTATAAACTAAGTTAAGTTCTTATTCTGTTATTGTTCCTTTTCTGAGAGATATTTTCATTTTGGCATTCCGTAAACATGCATGTTTGGTTTTCTTCCAGTTCAGTTGTCAGATACTGACGACCTTGCATCATAATACACGTATCTATTTGAAGAAAAATCAAGTATAAGAAATAAAAGCCACTCTGTTATCATCACACAACATGAAACCAGGATGCCACACTCTGCAGAATGAAGAGGTGATGCATCTTTTATAAAAGTGTGCGTCGGTTACCTGGCCGTTGGTGCACGACAGCAAGCAAGTGGTAATTATTGCTGCAAGACAGCAAACAAGTGGTAGTTATGTCCTTGTGGCCGTTTGAACATGACGTAACGTTATCCAGCGCAGCACAAGATGTTTAAGCCTTCTCCCCTGTATAGGGCCGACTGCAACTCTCCCCCTCCACCCCTTCTAACCCCCCTACCCACAGCGCCAGTCTCCCCACCACACATCGCCGGTTGCAAGGTGAAGACAGGTGGATGCCATTCACTACGCCTCTCCAAACCTTAAACCAGTACTACGCGACGTAGGAATGCGGACACGATAGATAATATCGCAGCTGTGTGTAAAAAGGCACACAGCTCCACAATAGTCAGCGAACTGACTGGCATGTGTCGTGCCAACTTCACTACTGTGTTGTAGAAGTTCATTCACCCGTTCCTGAGTCGTAGAATTCAGTCAACGAATCTATCCCCATTCCACAAGGTCTCTGCAGAAACAATGTTACCTTCTGTCAGGTTATGTGTGGCTGTGAGCTGGTGCACCCCCACATGTAGATCTTAGCACAATGTGGAGATGCTGGCTGAAAGTGGGATTTGTTGATTTCCAGGTGTACTTAAAACCTATCAAAAAAAAAGTTCAAATGTGTGTGAAATCGTATTGGACTTAACTGCTAAGGTCATCAGTCCCTAAGCTTACACACTACTTAACCTAAATTATCCTAAGGACAAACACACACACCCATGCCCGAGGGAGGACTCGAACCTCCGCCAGGACCAGCCGCACAGTCCTTGACTGCAGCGCCTTAGACCGCTCGACTAATCCTGCGCGGCTGAAAACCTATCATCAGGATTTCTTCTTGATGGACGAAATGTCTTGATTAATGGTGACCTGCATGTCGAGCGTCCAAACAATGTTAACCAACTAACTTGACAAATGGTTCAAATGGCTCTGTCCACTGTGGGACTTAACATCTGAGGTCGTCAGTCCCCTAGAACTTAGAACTACTTAAACCTAAGGAACCTAAGGGCATCACACACAGCCACGCCCGAGGCAGGATTCGAAACTGCGACCGTAGCGGTCGCGTGGTTCCAGACTGAAGCGCCTAGAACCGCTCGGCCACACCGGGCGGCTAACTTGACAAATTTTACACCCACTTACTAATCAATAGCCCGGCAACTTTGAAAACCGTTACGCTTCGTAGTTTGTATCAATTATCTTAACACTCCAGTATCACATCTTCTGCTATGGGATTGTTTCTCTCACATTTTTAACATTCTACTGTTCCCATTACATGTCCATAACGCAGTGTGTTACACACTACAAACAATTCTTTCACTGTCTTCGTGTCGCTTCACAGTCTTAACACTATGCTGTTGTGCTGGTGCTCTTCCACATTGGTTTACTTTACCTCTTCTCGTCTATGTTACCAGTTCCTTTTATAAGAACAAAAGTACTTCTACGTTTATCTTCTTCCTAAACATTCGTATCCTTCCTTTGATTTTAAACAATGGAAAATCCAGGATGGAATAACGGCAATATTATGAAAAGGATAAACTGCTACTCACCCTACAGTGGAGATGTTGAGTCGCAGACAGGCACAACAAAAAGATTGTCAAACAAGTAAGCTTTCGGCCAAAAAAGCTTTCTTCCGAATTAGACAACATATACACACATAGTCACACAAACGCAACTCACACACACACACACACACACACACACACACACACATGATCACTCTCTCTGGCTGCCGAAGCAAGATCAATAGTACTGTTTTGGAATTGCATTGTAATTCCAGACAGACTGAAAATCCTGTTAGTAATCCTTCTGAACTTTTTAGAAGTGGAGATAATAACTTTTTGTGCCAAATGTCACATAAATTAAATAGGAAAGGCTTCATGCTTGATTGAAAACAGAAACTTATTGAACGGTTGAATCTATGCGAGGATTCAGCAAAACAAATATATGATACAAATTTGAGCAGAATACAAACTTCAACTCAATTGTCACGTTAACGGCTGCACAATTATGGGTTAATTAATTTAATTGTTTCCACTACACCCATTTTCACCTTGGAAAGATTGTCACCTATGTTGGCTGATTTTCCTGCCGCACCTTCACAGAATTTCGATTATGAAGCGTTCTGTAGCCACCAGGCAGCGATAGTATTGTTGTAAGGGGTGGGTGGGGGGGGGGAGGGGTATGACGCGAGTAAAACTTTGGGTCACTCGTCATCGGTCTGGCGTAGCACAAAGTTGAAAACAACGTACATAAAGCATCTTCCGAACACAGGTGGAAGGTGGAATAAGAAGAGATGCGTCAGCTTAGCGTCTTTATTCCGAGCTGAAATTAATTTGTTTTATCGCGTGTTTACCTTATTTTGCATTAGTTAGTACACTTCTTTTTCTTTTGTTATACTATATTTGTACCTACTCAAGCGCTTCATGTCAGTTTTCTTTTATTTTGGGACACAGTTCGAGCTAAAATAAAATTAAGTTATTCCTGAAGTAATAAGCACAGGTTTCGGTAACAGTGATCGTGTGAAAAACTTTCCTTTTTGTTATTTACGTGAGCTGGAAAGTTGTATGAAGACTGTTGATATAGTTCTGCACCATTTGTTAACCAATGAGCTTACCAAATAGACAACAGACTTGCCACTGCACCGGGAAGCGTAGGGCCATCTCTGTTCATTAGTGGCTTACTAGATAATTGTTAACAACTGTTAAATGATGTTTGCGGACGTCGCTGTTGTTCACAGGTGAATGATGTCTGATGACTGCTGTGACATTCAAGAGGACTTTACTTCGAGCAGCGCATGACGCCGCTTTGATGACTCTCCTGATTACCTCGACTGTCTCAAGCCATTTTCATTCTTTGATGTAATTATCGCTTCTTCAACTGGAGAGTATTCTTCAACCACTTTCTGTGTTGTGCCACACATTTCACTTCTATGTGTCTAACGCACGCAAAATCCTTCCTTACTTTATTCTTTTGCTGACCTTAAATTGTTTTTCTGCTGGTTTCCCTTTCAGCAACAAGTTAACTCTCTCAAACCTGTGCCTTCGTCTGGTAACCTTTTCCCATGCACCTCATACCTCGCGTGTTCCTCATAATATCTCTTGATTTCATAAATAAAAGTAAGTTATTACTGCCTTCCTTTACCGTAAAGATACCATTGCAAGAGGGAACTGTTTGTTATTACTCAGTTAATGCGATATTGAGCTCGAGCTTTCGAAGACATTTTCTTCGCGGTTAATAACCCAAACAATAACTTGTACTGGTCTGTTTGAACTACGAGCGTAACAGACAACGTTTTAAACAAATAACGTGAAGTGTAAATACTATGAAACTCAGTAATTTACTTTTATTCATCCCGAACAGGCCATGAAGGCCGCCGTGTCATCCTCAGCCTATAGGCATGTGGTCAGCGCACCGCTGTCCCGGCCGTATGTAAGTTTCCGAGACCGGAGCCGCTACTTCTCAATCAAGTAGTTCCTTAGTTTGTCTCACAAGGGCTTACTGCACCCCGCTTGCCAACAGCGCTCGGCAGACCGGATGGTCACCCATCCAAGTGCTAGCCCAGCCCGACAGCGCTTAACTTCGGTGATCTGACGGGAACCCGTGTTACCACTGCGGCAAGGCCGTTGGCTAACTCAGTAATTAAGGAAATAAATTATCTGAGTCTGTGATCACAACGTATTTTTGCGAACAATACCGTCAGGATCGCGTAAAATGCTTTCATTTATTACGAAAGTTAGGCCACTGAGATCATCAGATCAAAACTTGGATCTCGTGAAACGAGGTTCATTCTCACTTAGTAAATTGTTTGCTTTAGCTGGACACTGACTTTGGTGTAGGTTCTGTTCGCCCTCCTGAGGCAAAGTTTTGTTCTGACACTGGACCTTGTTTTGCAGGCTGTAAGTTTTGACCTAATGACGTCAGTAGTTGAAACGTCGAACTAAATAAAAAAACTAAGCAAATATAGACAGCCTTATTCGCAAAACTATGAAACTCATCACTTGTGCTGCTTCTGTAAACTGTAGCCAAGACGAAAGGCGTACCGTCTTCACGAAACCTTGCAGTGTGCAGTGTCCGTTTAGTCTGTTGCCCGCCGGTGATTATGTGGATCCTGAGAAACATACTGTCTGCCGATTGCTAAGAGGCAGTCACCGAAGGTGGTCGGGAACTTCCAAGGTCGTTTTTCCAGTTGCCTTTCTTTTACCTCACATTACGCAACACGGCCTTATGTAAGCCCCGCTTGGCTGGCGTCTGCTATCAACACCTCGTACAAGACTAGGAAGAAGTGTAGCCGACCTAGTATACACCGATGCTTGTATATACCACTTTATGTAAGACTTTCCTAAAATGGTTCAACTGGCTCTAAGCACTATGGGACTTAACATCTGAGGTCTTCAGTCCCCTAGACTTAGAACTACTTAAACTTAACTAACCTAAGGACATCACACACGTCCCTGTCCGAGGCAGGATTCGAACCTGCGACCGTAGCAGCAGCGCGGTTCTGGACTGAAGCGCCTAGAACCGCTCGGTCACAGTGGCCGGCTAAGACTTTCCTAAACGGTGATACACCCTTTACTCAAACACAACACTCAAAAGGCAATCGTAACAGTCTTCAATATCTCATTGTTATATATTTAAAGGATCAACAACAACCCCCTCTTCCGAAATTTTCCCCTCCCTCTCATCTTTCATTCTTGTTCTTCCAATTTTCCCCGGGTCAAGGATCTTTAATTACAAGAAACGGTGATACAGAGAAGGCCGAAATATTAAACTACACACAGATTACGCAAAACTGTTTCTTCCCTTTCTTGCAGCAGAATGACGCGATTGCAAAAAAGCAAAGTAGTTTTCAAGAAGAGCTGCCGGACAGTTACGTGTAGCTATAGGCTAATATCGTCAACGTCGATCTGCTACAGGCTTAAGGAATACGTTTTCCTCTCGAGTGTCATGATCGCCACCTTAGGAAGCAAAGTGGATTCCCGCATACAGCGGTAATGTGTTCGTCCACGAGACCCAGTGGGCAGTAAACAGCGCCACCTACCTCGACGCCGTGTCTCTTGACTTACGGAAGTGTGTGACAAAGTGCCGCTTTGTCATCTGGTCATCGAAATAACGACTTATGTACTATCGAGCCATCTTCGTGATTCTCCTTGGATCCATCGTGGACTCGGGACAGCGGATGATCAAACAGTATGTAGAACAAAAACCAAACAGCGGCCATATTTTAATCAGTTCTTGTTCATTTTTCTTAAAGCTTCCAGTTTCGGCACTTCATTGGTGCCTTCCTTAGGCCTCTAAGCACGCTAAACTTTCGTTCACAGTGTGCATAGTGCCCTGAGGATGGGTCCAATGAAGTGCCGAAACTGGAAGCTTTAAGAAAGATAAACAAGAACTGAGTGAAGTGCGGCTGACTATTGTTTACTTTTTGTTCCACACACTAGTTTGTGACTGGACTGAAGAAAGTAACTGCGAGGGTTCCCCGAGCGAACACATCTCGCGCACCATCCGCTAATGGAACGGGTAACGGGGATAATGATGTATAAAAGTACCCTCCCCCGCACGTTGTAAGATGGCTTGCTTAGTACAGGTGTAGATGACATTAGTGATAGTTACCAGTCTTCACTTGGCAGTGTGATAGTGGCAACATATCTTATATCATATCTGAGTCTTGGCTTTTAGTGAAGCAGGAAAACCTTGCAAACGATACCTCGGCTGCTAAAACTCTTCTTTATCGCTCTTCAGAATCACAACCAGTTAATTCAGCAAGAAGACTCTTTTTCGCTTCAAAGTGACTCTGCTAAAACACACTGGTAGTGTTTTGTGAAGAGTAATACAGAAGAGTTACACCAGCAGAGGCGGCGTCCTTCGGCAAAATTTCCTGCTGCAATTTATATACTGAGGCGGTAGCAAAACTAAAAAATAAAGTATGAGCATATTATTTCACTTTTCTGCTGATTGTAATTCCTTCACCGATAAATATGAGCGTGTGAAAGACGTTATATTTCTGCTGTTTGAACACTTTGTACGAGGTGCAGATGTTAATTTGCGTTTGATTTTTAACATTATTGGCTTGTAGTTTTTTAAAGCAACCAAACCTAAACCCATCAGGGTGTTACCGAACTACATGAGTTCGTTTCAGTCTGCGTGAGCTGTGATTATGTTGTTAGTCAGCGTAAGCAAATACTTCCGTTCGCGGAAGCGCGAAACCGTCGCTCATCGTGCACGTGCAGAGTATTCTGATAAGGAAGCTGCAGATAAGGAAAGACCTCACGGGGCCAGCATTGATTTATAAAATAAGACAGCTTGTACGTTAAGTGTCGCATGGAAATGAGACAGCTGGATTGTTCGAGAACGCATTCAGCGACTACGAAAATTTGAGAAAACTGTAGCGCTTATAACATGTATTGGATGTAAACAAAGCATAAAAATACGCATTTTCCCGGGCGTTTAAAAATAACATTTTCTTCTTCAGATTTAATAAACGCACACGATAGTATAGTCCTCTGTATTGCAGATCACTTACGTATTTCAAGTACTTGAAAGGGATTCTTAATACGACTGGTGAGTGGGAACAAAGTGTGGCCATCTTTTGTGCAGCGGAGGAATTAAAACTACTACGACCGAGACGGATATACAGGTGGAGGTTCCATTCAGGTCGTTCGTTCTTCCTTGTGATCATAGCGTGGCTGGTTGAATAAATTTTAAAAGGCAAGAAATGTCCGTCATTTTCGCAGGAAAGTGGGCGACATCGGTTTATGTTATTAATTCAGCTATGTTATTAATTCAGTTATTACAGAAAATCTGTCTTAAGGTACAATGTTTATAAATTGGTAATACAAATGCAACATTTAATTTTGAGAAAAGTAAATAACTTTCAAAAATATTTGATACAACACTTAATTCAGTATATCTTCAAGGTTTATTCACAAATGTTCAACGTGGCTACCTTTTATAAACGAGAAATGCTCATCTGTAGTCAGTTTTCTAGCCGAACCCTAAGAAGCAAGTCTTGTTGTATGGTGGCAACTGCTTCATTATCCGTTGTCGCAGCTCGTCGACGTTTCCCGGGAGCGGAGGAACAAAACATACTGTCTCTAATGCAACCCCATACACAGAAGTTCATTCGACTTAAATCAGGTGACTGTGGTGTCCAGAATATTGTTTCACTACGTCCAATCCATAATGACTGTTAGAATAATTCATTCGCACATGTCACCTAGCAGGAACGTCGGGAACTAACAGTGTTAGGCGGAAATAAAACGTTAAGATATACTGCATTCAGAGCTTCATCAAACATTTCTAAGTTATTTACCCTTTTCAGAAGTAAAGGTTACTTTTGTATAACTAATTTATGAATACATGATACGTAGGAAAATGTGGTGTAAGTGTTCTTTCTACATTTACTAGACGCTGAGGCAATTGAAAAACGGAGCGTTACCTCACGCGACAAGGGCAGCAGGGTAAGAGAGTAGGGGACAGACAGCGATGGGGGGAGGGGGGAAGGAGGCGGAGAGAGGAGCGGCCAATGACTTAGTTCCGTGAACCCTACAGACTAACCTGCCAGACAGTTTGTTTACGCCGGACACGTCAGGGCTAACCTTAGTTAGGGTGGTTCGCACGCACAATTGGCTGCGAAGTCGCAGAACTAAAACGTTGCACGATGTCGTAAGGCCGGACGAGATATCGCACATTACTCGCGAATTCGTCGTATGTTTAGGGGACGACGTTGAGAGGAGAAGGGAGATGGGGGGGGGGGAGGGGGGAGTTTGCTGCTATTGACAAGGCATTGATTGCTATTACCACCGTTGCTGATAGTTTAGTTACTGAGGGAACGCTGCAAAATTTAGGTGAAAACGAGGAGAGCATATGTTACAGGATGCGCTTTCAAAACACATTATGCTCGCGATAACTGCCGCAGGACTAGAGCGGAGCTGTGTCTGGTTAAAGACAACCTGCATCACATCATATTTAAAGACGGAAATTTATGTCCTTTGAAAATAACGTCGGGTGCTAATAAACACACACTTTTGTGATGTGTTACGATATATGCTCTGTGTTGTTACCATGTCAGAAGCTCTACAAGTAGTTTATAAAGTTATCATATTACAAAATATATACAGGGTGAATCGCCCAAAACTTGCAACGCAAATATTGCGGTAATGGACATGACTACAGACGTGCGATTTTCCACAGAATGGATTGGTAGTGAGGGGCTCGTAGCCGGCCGAAGTGGCCGTGCGGTTAAAGGCGCTGCAGTCTGGAACCGCAAGACCGCTACGGTCGCAGGTTCGAATCCTGCCTCGGGCATGGATGTTTGTAATGTCCTTAGGTTAGTTAGGTTTAAGTAGTTCTAAGTTCTAGGGGACTAATGACCTTAGAAGTTGAGTCCCATAGTGCTCAGAGCCATTTGAACCATTTTTTGAGGGGCTCGTCCTGTTAGCCAATAAACAGATTGTAATAATACTTATAAAGTGTATTTTTTCTGCAAACATACACTTTTTAGATTGAACAATGCCTGTAGACATTAACAAACTAAAAGTAGAGTCTATTGGGATATCTTGCCGCATACACCGTACAAGAACGAACTGCATTCTTCCAACACAGTCCATACACCATGAACGTATCGACGTATTCTGCGTTGATAAATCCCATCGTCCACTTACGGCCTACTGTTTGGATTGTCACACACTAACTGACTAACAAGTCGCAATGCACTCAAGGAACACACTAGCACACTGTAAGCAATCATATCACCATCGCACATAGCAACTACACAAGTTGAATGGCACAAACAAGTGTCAGTGAGAGAAATTTTCAAAATGCGATAGCTCGTAAACTACTTGCACTACAAACCTCCAAAAAACACCACTGACATTACAATTTACCCTACTTTTAGTTTGTTAGTGTCAACAGGTATTGTTCCATTTACAGTGTGTGTCTGCACAAAAAATACACTTTCTAAGTATAATTACAGCCTGTTGATTGGCTACGAATACGAGTCCCTGATTGCCAATCCAGTTACAGCCGCACATCAATAGCACTTCCCATTTTCGCAATACGTGCGGTACAAATTTTAGGTGAATCTCCCTGTATACAATATAATATCAAACAATAAAATTAAATTTCAAAATACTCGTGTTAGTGTTGCAAGTTGTAAAGTTTATGTCAATACATTTAATAATTAACTTTCAAAATAGGCATGTCATTATTTTAAGTTGGAGGTTACGTCCATAATAAGTTCTGGAATTGTTTGAGTCGGTCGAAAACTCCATTCATTCAGCTCTTTGCTAGCCAAGGCAGCAATATTTTGAATCACTCTGGCCCTACAACGACTAGCATTCTTAAATTAAGCTGATGAAGTTTTCCATCACTGTCGCAAGACTACGAATAAAAACCGCAACAGGGTAGGATTTCGTCACACATCGCAAATGCACGCACGTAATCGTATGACAGATTTTTATGTAGTGTGAGCGATGTGTTCGTGATGGAATCGACGATGCAATGCCATGCGACGTCGGAGCATTGAAAAATGTACGACTTACACAATGAACGCGTAACCTTACAGTTTTCAGTGTGGACTTACTTGCTTTCGCGTATCAGAGATAAGACATGGTAGTATGTACATGAGGTTTCTGTTTTGATATTATGCTTTTATTATAATAACTATAACACAGTCTAAATACAAAGAACGGCAGAATCGGAAGAGATGGAGAAGAAGTAAGGAGATAATAGTTGTGAGAACAATATTTAGAAGTAGAGAGCCGTGGAAAATAAAATTAATAACGGTAGCTGTGCGTGTGGAGTGAAGCCATTTCGTGCAGAAAACTGTCACGTTCCATTATTCACTGCCAACTTCGCTACATTCAGGTATGAAACATTCTCTGAGTGCTGCTTAATCTAAGAAAATGCAAATCATTTTTCACAATATGTCGCAGTGGAACTGTTGAATTAAACATAATTGATATGATTATACATCGTAACAGTCGATCATAAGCAACATCTTATGTAGTCACTTTCTTCTGGATGGTCTCTTCATGGTTGATAATTTGCTTGGCTAATGCAACGTCTTATATAGTCACTTTCTTCTGGACGTTTCTCCGTGGTTGATAATTTGCATGGCTGCAACTACGTAAAACAGTAAGAGTTACAACAGCTGTGAATCACGCAGTTGATACCGCCGCAGACTCTTCAGCACCTTCGCTCACAGCAGGTCTGAATTGGTCCCTCAGATCACAATTGGCTGCACCGTAGAAGCTAACTCAATCGGAAGACAAAAACGCGTAGTTAGCACTTCCCAGTTAAAGCTGCGTGGATGCTGTTGTTGCGGCGTAATTGCTAAGTGTTTTTAAACGTCCAGCGACGGAGGGGGAGTTCCGCGGCTTTAAAGAGCGGAGCGGAGGATGATGAAACATCTTCCGGCCGGCGGCCGAGAGCGGCGCAGCGGGAGGAGGACGCAGCGGCGCCAACGGTCGATCGGGAATTATCCAGAAGCGACGTCACGCGTTTGCACAAGGCTGCCTCCCGCGTATATCGCAACAGCAGGGAGATGCTGCGCGGGCTGCCTACCTGCCGACCGGCAGGCGGAGCCAGTTAATCGCTCTGTCCAACCGCCACACCGCGCCAGGCTGCACGGCGATCATTACGTAATGCGGTCGTGACGGCCGGCTTTCGAGGAAACAGTCCAGTTCTTTGTTTCACCATACTGCCTACTCCGTGCGACGACGTTCCAACTACAGATTTTTCCGTGTAATTGCAGTGCATACAACACTAAACCTTCTCGAAGTACGGGCGCACACTGCCACTGCAAAACCTAAGGGTCATTGCCTGATAGTGGCGGTCTCTTTACCAAGAAATACGATTTTAATAGTAAACTACTTACCGGTGAGACCAACTTAACAGATGGCCTCCACCAGATACCTATTTCGTACCATCGACATGTGTAAAAGCTGTTAACCTTCTTTCGAGTAGCCTCCCACTTCTTAACTACAACTTAATCAGGCATGTTCTTAAGGGGTCTTAAGGGAAACTGGTTACTTAGAAGATACCAAAAACTATTAATACACAGTTTTATGAGGCCTTGATTTGATTTTTTATACTAAACGAAGCTTTGCGTCACCGAGCACATACGGCACAAAACGTCAGCACTGAATTTAGCAGTGCCAATAACATGGTTGAAGAATGATTAATGTCTTGCGAGGCCTGGCGAGTCGTTCATAACATTGGGGCATACGGAATAAATCCGATGACTAACGAAATGTTACAATGAAGGTGCATACGTTTATATAACGGCGTTTATACTCTCCGAATCGGCCGTCCTGTCAAAAAAGTTACGAAGTTATGTTAGTATTGGAAGAAATTTTGGAATAAAAATAAAGGTCAGATTGAGATAAACCTTATTTTTCAGAAAACAAGATCATCTTGACACATTAAAGGCATCGATATGTTTCAAAAGAATGCGTACAGCCGTTGATAATGAATGTATATTCGAATGTAAACGTACAATTAAATGTTTTCTACTTCTTTCTCAGTATCAAATGAATTCGTTCACAAACTGATAAAGTCTGGTTGCTACAAATTAAATTCTGTCGAGAAATGCGAATTAAAAGTGAAATTAAGGAAGTCCGAGGATGAGTCATTTTATGAATGACATTACAAAAAAGTAAAAAGACTGGGTTTAGACGTAATAGTGTCGGATCTGTTCACTTTTAAGTAACGTCTCCAAATAGGCCCGTGATAAACAGAAGCAAAACACCAAAGTTGAATCAAAGATAATGAAACTGTTGCACACTGCACTAACAGGGAGTTTCAGTACATTTGCGAGGTAAGATGTAGTTCAGACTCTTCGGCAGTGGTCGGTAATGCGAAATGCCGACTGATATTCTTCAGTGGGTTATGAAAAGAAAAACCACTGCTAGTCCCTCAACCCTTCTTTTCTCCTTCCCTCCTACCAAACGTCTCTCCCTCTCTTCTCTTTTCCACTTTCCACACCTCCCTTCCCCTCTGTTTTCTCCTCCCACCCCACCCTTCCTCACCATCCCAACTTCTCTCTCTCACTCCCATTCCTTCTACCTCAATCTCACCCTCCCTGCCCCTTCTCCCGCACTCTTTCTCTATCTCACTGACACACACACACACACACACACACACACACACAATCGGACGCACTGTTGCTCTCGTACGATGTAGCACAAGTTTGATAGAAAAAGATTATCTTCCAGTTTTGTTATCTCTGGCTTATGACCATTACTGATTTCTGATTGCGGAAACTGACACTGTGCAACAGGAGTATAATCTCACCCGCTCTGTTTACTTTCCATCACACTCTGTTGTGTTCCTGCAAGATGTAGAGATGTGCTGACGGTCAACGTACAATTAAAGGAAGCTTCTGCCTATCCTATTATAATCCTTATCAGAGCGAGAATAATTACTGGTATTATATATATATATATATATTGTTTCTCGTGTTCACGCACACATTCTGACAATCACCTACTTTTAGGCGTTGTCTTTCAATGTTCTGCTGAGCAGTGCAGTTTCTAGATAAGCAACTTTCATAATGTACACTTTCTTCCCTCAGTCTGGCATTTCTCTGACGTTCATCGCCCTGGTCTTTAGAATCTACTGCAACATCGCACTCAGTATACCTACGCGGTCACTACGAAAGTCATGTACTGAGCTACGTTTAGGACACCTCCTGCTAGGCGTGACACCTGTTCTGCGTGTGGACAGACGACCTGTGGAAGATTGGTAAACCAAACTGGATGAGTACAACCCGCTAGTGCTCTCAAATGGAGGGCCTCACACGCGAATAAACCTCCACATTTTATCGTAATTTGGTAACGCACTTAGGACCTCAGGAGCTATACCAACTTGAACTTCAAAATGGCTCAAATGGCTCTGAGCACTATGGGACTCAACTGCTGTGGTCATAAGTCCCCTAGAACTTAGAACTACTTAAACCTAACTAACCTAAGAACATCACACACATCCATGCCCGAGGCAGGATTCGAACCTGCGACCGTAGCGGTCGTGCGGTTCTAGACTGTAGCGCCTTTAACCGCTCGGCCATTCCGGCCGGCCACTTGAACTTCCATCTTCCTTATTTAAGTACACAAACACCACAAACCAATTCTATAACAGCTAGCTGTCTACCCAGTGTTGCACAAGTATTTATTTATTCCAGTATTAAATTAGTCTGTCTCCTCCTTGTGTCACTCTCTGTCCATCTCCTCCTCTTACCTTTCTCTATCGATTTCCTGCTCCCCTCTCTATGTCCGCCTCCTCCTCCCGCTCCCTCTGTGTCCATATCCTCCTTCCCCGCTATGTCTGTCTATCTCTGCTTCCCCCCTTCTCTCTCCATCCACTCAGCAATAGAACATTGGTGATTCTCATCCCCACAGTATTTCTTTTCAGATTGTAAGCAACAAGTGTGCCGCCTGCTGTGACCGAGCGGTTCTAGGAGCTTCAGTCCAGAACCGCGCAGCTGCTACGGTCGCAGGTTCGACTCCTGCCTCGGGCATGGATGTGTGTGATATCCTTAGGTTAGTTAGGTTTAAGTAGTTCTACGAGGGGCGTTTGAAAAGTCCGTGCAAAAATAAAAACTACTTACGTGTTAGGGGTAAACCTTTTTTATTTTTCGACATAGTCTCCTTTTAGACTTATACACTTCGTCCAACGCTGTTCTAATTTGTTGATGCCTTCCGAATAATGGGAACTGTCCAAGTCTGCAAAATAGCTATTAGTTGCTGCAATCACCTCCTTATTTGAATAAAATCTTTGTCCCGCCAGCCATTTCTTCACATTGTGGAACAATTAGTAGTCCGAGGGAACCATGTCTGAAGAATAGTATGTGGGGGGGGGGGGGGGGAGTGAAACGAGTTGGAATCCTATTCCCATTAATTTTGCGACCACAACTGCTGAGGTGTGTGCTGGTGCATTGTCGTTTTACCCTTTTCCAGATAGTCGATGAGGATTATCCCTTGCGGATCCCAAAAGACAATCGACATAACCTTTCCGGCCGAAGGATTGGTCTTCGCCGTTTTTGGTGCAGATTCTCCCTTGGTAAACCATTGTTTAGATTGTTGTTTGGTCTCAGGAGTATAGTAATGTATTCATGTTTCATCCACAGTGACGAAACGACGCTTAAAGTCCTGCAGATTCTTCCTGAACAGCTGCAAACCATCCTTGCAACACTTCACATGATTCCGTTTTTGGTCAAGCGTGAGCAATCTCGGAACCCATCTTGCAGATAGCATTCTCATGTCCAAATGTTTATGCAAAATATTATGTACTCATTCATTCGAGATGCCCACAGCACTAGCAATCTCACGCACCTTAACTCTTCTGTCATCCATCACCATATCATGTATTTTATCAATGATTTCTGGAGTCGTAACCTCCACAGGGCGTCCAGAACGTTCAGCATCACTTGTGCCCATATGGCATAGACCAATAGGGCTGAAACTTTGTGTGCGTTCTTCCCAAATATGCTACTAACTAAACATGACCTCGATACGCGTCGGTGGTGCCACCTCTGGGACTTTGCACGGACTTTCCCAACGCCCCTCGTAAGTCTAGGGGACTGATGACCTATGATGTTAAGTCCCATAGTGCTTAGAGCCATGTGCACCATTTTTTTAAGCAACAAGTGTACTACGTTTGGCTGAAATCGGCCCCCGAGTTTAGGAGGTGCTTTTACCGGTAGCTTCGCCCGTGTTCGCACATGTCACATATATTTCACCTGTATTTAACATATCTTACACATATTTGTGTACATGTTTCACCTGTATATCTAGCGAATTTCGCCCTGCATTCTCGATTTTACGCAGCTCAATGTTTATGACGTCATATTTTCTGAACTATTTGTCGTACAGCCACATAATTTTGCAGGTACCTTCAGTGGCATATGTGAATACTGTCTGCAAAAATTGAGTTAACGGTACAGAAGTAATAAATTAAATCGTGATGCCTGATGCGGCACGAACAGCGAATATGTAGTAAGGATAAACTTTTATCATTTCATCATTTTGCTGGGGTGTCAGGGAGGAAAAGTCTGGTAAAGGTTTGAAATTATGTGTAAAGTTTTTTGCAAGTCACGAAGTGCTCTCATTCTCAAACTCTGGATGCACATAGCATGGCTACTTGAGCGTCTTGAGCTACGCTTCTTTCTTACCCCAGAATAATTCTTTGCAGACAGTAAGTGATGTGTGTACCAACTTTGGTTGAAAGCGATCCAGTGGTTTAGGAGGAGATGTGGTACATGCATGCATGCATACATACATACACACACACATATATATATACATATATTTTTATAGTATATATTGATATGTAGATGTAATCTGAAGATTATTTCGTTTGAGCATTACTTTTCAACGTAACAAACTCGATGAAATCATTTTTTAACTCCAAAACGCAAGTGTTCGTGAAAATATTTTTGAGGATTTCTATTCATTATAACTTTTACTAAACTGTTCAGTACTGTGTCGCATGTGCGAAATATTTTTAGATAAGCTTAAACGGTGATAACACACACAGACAACACCGTAACAAACTGGTTAGGCGACGTCGCTGTCCGCAACGCTCCATCACAACAGAAAGATGAAATCAAGCATACATAACTGTGAAGGATCGGCTAGCATTCCACTGCAAAAGTGTAGTTAAGGGATCTTTTACGTAAGATGACTTGGATAATACCTCGAAGAATTGTATTGACTCGAGTACCGGGTAAGATCATATCCATTACACTGTTCTAAGAAATTTGTAAGATCAAATGAGCCAATGCTTTTGGTTAGAAATAACTGGCAACACATTTAATTACGTACTTATCCGAACCAGATAAAGCGCAGACCTTTCCTTCATCTGATTAACCAATTACAATGGCTTTATATATGATAAGTACCATTGTAACAAGAAATAAATCTGTATATTGAGTAGTGGATACAACACAACATTAAGTTAGCGACAATAAAATTTGTTTTCATAAGAGTCTAAGCATTTTCAACTTATAGAGGACACATCGAAAAGAATGATCCGATTTAAAAAAAAACCAAAACTATTATTTTATTTCAGATATGTGCGTGAACAACGTACTGCTGAAAAGACCAAATTCTCGAGTTTTACATGATTCCCGCTAAATAGCACTTCAGTTCTAGTAAAAATGTTGTCGGGGCAACAGAAGCGTTTTGCGTGCTAAGTTTTGCGCAGTGCGACTCAGTAATAACTGTTCAGCGTGACTTTCGTACTAGGTATTGTGTAGATTCTCCTCCAGCACTGAACATTAGACGATGGCATGAAAGGCATGAACGATTCCGAGAACTAGGTTATTTGTGTAAAGGCAAATCGCCGGGCTATCCCACAGTGTCCGAAACAGACATCGAAAGCATCCGTCATAGTTTCACAAGGAGTCCGCAGAAATCCGTTCGCCGTGCAGCTCGACAGCTCAACGTGCCCCTAATGTCCTGGCGTGTGTTGCGTCGACGTTTACACATGAAACCATACAAAATTCAGCTACTGGAAGCTCTTCATGAAGGTGACAAACAACAAAGTGTGGAGTTCTGCTGCAATTTCATTCTTCACAAGATGCAGAATGACAGTTTTCTTCCACTCTTAGTGTTTAGTGACGAGGAAACTTTCCATTTACATGGAAAGGTGAACCATCATGATGTGAGAATATGGGGTAGGGAACAACCACATGAAGTTGTACAACATGAGAGGGACTCTCCCAAATGTAATGTGTTTTGTGAAGTTTCACACGAAGAGGTGTGTGGTCCATTTTTCTTTGCCGAAAACACTGTTTTGCTTGAGAATTTTCTTTTCTCATAGTTGGAAACTGATTCGAACGTCATCGTTTACTGACAGGATGGGGCACCGCCACACTGGCATCTGGAAGTGCGGGAATTTTTAAATCAAAGGATTACTGAAAGATAGATCGGTCGCACTGGATCAAATGATTCAGCCTTACATTACTGGTCTCCAGGGTTACCGGATCTGACTGTATGTCTTTATTTCTTGTGAAGGTTTATAAAAGACTGTGTTTATGTGCTTCCGTTACCAGCAACAATTAATGAACTGAGACATCGCATAACAGCAGCTGTGGAAGCTGTAACTCAAGACATACTTGCTGCAGTGCGGGAACAATTTGAATAACGCGTTGATGTATGCCGTGCATCTCAAGTGGGGCATATTGAACACCTATGAAAAGGAATGAAAAAAGACGTTTTCAGTTTCCCGTTCAACAAAAATTAAATTCATTATATATGTTTATTATTTTCAGAAACATAGACGTGCCAGATCGCATGATTCTTTTTGATACACCCTGTATATCGAAAGAGCTTTTAGTATAACTTTGTTGATGGAGGTACCAGGTGTGTATATCTGTGTAAATGTATATGGGGTGGACAAAATATGGAAACACAGCGAGAAATGCGTGATTGATCGTGAATGCAGATGGTAGCCATGCCTGCACGTTGCACTGTTTTGTTTCAGCACGAACGCCAGCTGCGCGGTGTCCTCAATACGTTGTAGTTGTCGTCAGAACAGTGTTCTGTGTAGCTGTGAGTGCACTATGTCGTAGCTCAGTGCACTAGAACGTAGGCAAATTGTTGGTGTTTCTACGGTGGGTGCTTACGTAACATACACTACTGACCATTAAAATTGCTACACAGCGAAGATGACGTGCTACAGACGCGAAATTTAACCGACAGGAAGAAGATGCTGTGATATGCAAATGATTAGCTTTCCAGAGCATTCACACAAGGTTGGCGCCGGTGGCGACACCTACAACGTGCTGACATGAGGAAAGTTTCCAACCGATTTCTCATACACAAACAGCAGTTGACCGGCGTTGCCTGGTTCAAATGGTTCAAATGGCTCTGAGCACTATGGGACTTAACGTCTTAGGTCATCAGTCCCCTACAACTTAGAACTACTTAAACCTAACTAACCTAAGGACATCAAACACATCCATGCCCGAGGCAGGATTCGAACCTGCGACCGTAGCAGTCCCGCGGTTGCGGATTGAGGCGCCTAGAACCGCACGGCCACCGCGGCCGGCTCGTTGCCTGGTGAAACGTTGTTGTGATGCCTCGTGTAAGGCGGAGAAATGCGTACCATCACGTTTCCGACTTTGATAAACGTCGGATTTTAGCCTATCGCGATTGCGGTTTATCGTACCGCGACATTGCTGCTCGCGTTGGCCGAGATCCAATGACTGTTAGCAGAATATGGAATCGGTGGGTTCAGGAGGGTAATACGGAACGCTGTGCTGGATCTCAATGGCCTCGTATCACTAGCAGTCGAGATGACAGGCATCTTATCCGCACGGCTGTAATGGATCGTGCAGCCACGTCTCGACCCCTGAGTCAACAGATGGGGACGTTAGCAAGACAACAACCATCTGTACGAACAGTTCGACGACGTTTGCAGCAGCATGGACTATCAGCTCGGAGACCATGGCTGCGGTTACCCTTGACGCTGCATCACAGACAGGAGCACCTGCGATGGTGTACTCAACGACGAACCTGGGTGCACGAATGGCGAAACGTCATTTTTTCGGATGAATCCAGGTTCTGTTTACAGCATCATGATGTTCACATCCGTTTTTGGCGACATCGCGGTGAACGCACATTGGAAGCGTGTATTCGTCATTGCCAAACTGGCGTATCACCTGGCGTGATGTTATGGGGTGCCATTGGTTACACGTCTCGGTCACCTCTTGTTCGCATTGACGG
The DNA here is from genome assembly GCF_023864275.1 of Schistocerca cancellata. Classification (NCBI taxonomy): domain Eukaryota; kingdom Metazoa; phylum Arthropoda; class Insecta; order Orthoptera; family Acrididae; genus Schistocerca; species Schistocerca cancellata. Next base: position 399,381,088 of record NC_064631.1, read on the forward strand.
CAGTTTGAACAGTGGACGTTACATTTCAGATGTGTTACGACCTGTGGTTCTACCCTTCATTCGATCTCTGCGAAACCCTACAGATCAGCAGGTTAATGCACGACCGCATATTGCAGGTCGTCACGGGTCTTTCTTGATTCAGAAAATGTTCGACTGCTGCCCTGGCCAGCACATTCTCCAGATCTCTCACCAATTGAAAACGTCTGGTCAATGGTGGCCGAGCATCTTGATGAACTGTGGTATCGTGTTGAAGCTGCATAGGCAGCTGTACGTGTAGACGCCATCCAAGCTATGTTTGACTCAATGAAGGCTGTTATTACGGCCAAAGGTGGTTGTTCTGGGTACTTATTTCTCAGGATCTATGCAGCCAAATTGCGTGAAAATGTAATCATATGTCAGTTCTAGTATAATATATTTGTGCAAGGAATACACGTTTGTTAAGGCTTCCGTGGCCACTTGTTGACAGACTGCCTATTGGCATCTGTCTCGGGTTCTTAGATGAACGTCGGCCGAAGAACCCGAGACAGAAGCCAATAGGCAGTTTGTCAATACACGTTTATCATCTGCATTTCTTCTTGGTGTAGCAATTTTAATGGTCAGTAGCGTAGGTAGAAAGTAGTGGGTGTAAAACAGGCACCGTATCGAAGATTTTACCGCATACAGGGAAAGTGGAAAAATATCATCTACTAAATCACATCGCGAACGAAGTGTGTATTGAGTGATCGTGACAGACCGTCATTGAGGAGGATTGTGAAAAAATAAGAGGACAACAGCTATCAAAGTTACTGCAGAATGGAATGTCGCATTCACGAAGCGTCGGCACCAAAACAACACGAAGGGAGCTCCAGAAGCAGAGCCTTGCATGGCAAGCTGAATTCCAATACTACTCGTCAGTGATGCAAATGACCTTCACGGGAAAACATGGTACCGCAGCCATGGTACCTCGGATCAATGGAAGAATGTCATTTGGTCGGATGAGTGTTGTTTCACACTGTTTCCAACTTGCTTCCGAATTTACGTCGCAAAAGTGAAACATGGTGGGGGTTCGATGCTGATTTGGGCAGCCATATTGTGCTACTCCGCCGTGGGCTGCATGGTTACTCTGCAAGGTCGCGTTACTGCGAAGGTTTAGGTGGCGATTTGGATGGTCAGTCCAATCTCACAGTACAGTGTTTCTTTCCCAGTGGTGATGCTGTGTTACAAGACGATACGGCCCCTCTTCATACAGGTCGCATCGTCCAGTACTGATTTTGTGAGCACGAGCATGAATTGTCACATCACACCCGTCCATGACAGTCGCCAGTATATATATCAGTCAATATCACTGAGACTTTGTGGTCTGCTTTGTAGAGAACGATACGTGATTGCTATCAACCTCGGTCGTCATTACCTGAACATGCCACTATTTTGCAGAAAGAATGGTATAATACTAGCCTGAAAACCGTACAGGACCTGTATTTATCCATTCTGAGACAAATGGAAGTTGTTTTGAACGCCAACGGTTTTCCTGTACCATATTGGGCATGGTAATGTATTGTATTTTTAGTGTTTCCAAATTTTTGTCCTATCGATGTATGAGCCTTGGTTCAGAAATTGGGAATATTGGGGTTGCAAGATATTCGAGGACTTCAACAGATTATATACTGCCGTACAGTCAGCGTAAGGCAACCAATTAAAGAACTGAATGGATCCTACGCATGAGTTAAAACATCCGAAAGGGGTAACCTTCAGGCCTTCTTGTACGTTATCTTCGTACTTCTAAGGTGCCTCTTACGTGAGGAAGGCATTTTTACCAGTATTAATAAATTATTGTCTCTTATTAAGGTATTCACGATAGTTAGGACGTGCTGTAGTCCGTAGCCTACCATGAGTCGGAGAGCATATCCCACGATGGCTGGCTGGGTGACGAAGCGAACATATGTCGCGCGTAGAGCGGTGGGGCTCGGCGCTGGACCGTAGCAACAAGCGTCAGCCTGGGAAATATACATGACGGGAAGTACCGCCATCTTGGCGCCAAAGTCACCGATTTTGTTTATTTATATTTAATAATTTAAGTCATTTATGACAACATGAATACTAGGAGGAGCCTCTGGATGTTTAAAACTATTTGTCATAATTTTGCCTCATTAAAATTCACACCCGTTCATTAACAAATGCATATCTTAGTGAGTACAAACTTGTTCGGAAATCCACGAACTGTGACGAAACTAGCAAGAAATGCGGACTGCGCGCCAAAGTCGGCAGTCGGCGTTAAGAGCTCTTCCTGTCTTGTTCGATGGTAGCCATGCTCTCGGATACGAGTAGCTTGTGACATGAATGTTTCATTATTGATCTAATAGGAATAAAAGTGCTATTACGGCATTCTGAATGTTAATTTCGAATAAATAGATACCCCAAAGTTGAGCGACAGTAATTTCAGATAATTAGCTTCCACCGACAGAGACATCCAATGCGCCAATGAAGAATCTGCACGGGACGACGTTTACGAGAGCTGCACCGCGCACAGGTAGGAGGAAATCCGACGACGCGACCCACCAAGGCGGATCAAGGAAGGTCCGACTTACACTCGCAAATTCTGGGTGGAAATGCTGACCAGTTATACTGTACGTCACATATACCACCCTCTACGGACTCGCGGCTAAGCTGAGTAATAACAGTATCAGTTTAGAAGCGAGGGGATCTTGCATACTCCATTTACTTAAGCAATTTAACCCGGCAATACAAGCGCTCTACAGGGTCTTAGACAAGTCCCCGTAACCTTCTTGACTTTGTACCACCGGAGAAATAAATAGTTGTTTTATTGGTATCACTAATTTGAAAACGACGGAAAGCATTGTCAGCATGGTATTGTTTTCTTACAGTGGTCCATTGCGTTAGTTGTGAAGCGGTGCATGATGTGAGCGGACAAGTCACCCTGTTGAGGAGAGTTTAGTGGCGTGTCCACAGACAATGCAAACATTGACAGAGATAATGACTGAGTTTAGAGATCGCTTTGGTAAGGTCCAGCGCGTAAACCAACACTGCCTGACTGGGGGATACGTGCTTTTGCTTCAGCCAGTGTCAAAGACAGGCTACGCAGTGGAATTAAAAAACGCGAGACGAAAAGCGTGTCGGCGTCGTTCCATCAGCTGAGCAGTCTCCACAAATCCATTCGCGAAAGAGCAAACGTGTTTAGTACTTCACTTCGAAGACAAGGGAATGAAGGATCAATTGTGGTTACAGCAGGCCGGAGGTCCAGTACATTACGCCATTAACGTGTGTAATTTCCTTGACAAACAATTTCGAGGATGCTGGATTGGATTTGACAGAGCAATATCTGTAGCCCTTGTTGACGTGGCCACCACGAAGCCCAGCCTTTACCACGCAAGACAACTTACTGTGTGGAGTAATCAAGCTCCATGTGGCAAAACGTTGGAATAAGAGTAATGAAGAATTTCGGAAACCTATCACAACATAACTCCTGAGATGCTCAACCAGACGTTCAGGACAGGGAAACGCGAAGATCTCTTTGTAAGGCACGATGGAGCGTATACAGGTCCGCTGGGTGCATAGTTTCTGTATGTATGTAGCCCAATATGCAAAATACTGTTTTGACCTAGGGATTTCGGCAATTCTCAGACACACTGTCCAAAGTGGCTGTGTTTTTGAAACTTGGACTACTATAGCAAGTACCACTCTCAGGCCCTAATTAGTGAAACTACGCCTTATAATCAATTAATTCGTTACCCATTAATCAATTTTGTAACGCAGTCTGACTTCGACGATAAAAAGGAATAGTCACAGTAACACACACAATAAATTGCGCAGCCAGTAATTGGCAGGTACACCTTGTATAACTGAACATCAAACACTACGAAAAATCACTCGTTAAATCTATGAAAACTACGGAGTGTGCTGGTGATCAATTGATAGCTAAAACAATACAATGGGATCGAGACCCTTAATTGTAATCGTAGTACTTCTGCATCGAAATGACCTCCCCAAATCATTTTAATAAAGACGTAATTCGAAAGATTGAATTTGTATGCATTACTAAGGAGTGATGAAGGTGTTAGCACCATGTCCTGTGCAGGTTACTACGTAGAGACAAGAACATACAGACACCTTTGAAAAATGTGCCACAGCAATGCGGCATTTAGCAACCAGTGACGGACTTGGCTCTCTATCTGAAATTTACACGTGCAGAGAACGAGATATTTATCAATATTAACATGGGAAAACTGAGTACGAACTCAGTTATTTCACTGTCTCCACTATTTGTAACCACTGAATAGACAAGAGGGGACTGTTAGCACCAGGTGCACACAAGATGGCGTCTGATAAGGACTGTATCATAAATTCGTGTAAAAGTTCATTAAATGATTTCAGAAGAAGTAATAAGTAACACCAAAATCAAATAATTATCTATATTGCCCTCAAATCCAACAATAATTGACGCAAGTCACGTGGGATTCGAAAGACACGTGCGGCATAAGTCGAAAACTAGCAGTCACAAATACACAAGTTTTCTGTATAGAACATTCTAAAATGCAAGAGAGAATGATGAAATTGAGTGCATAATACTTCGGATTGAATGACTACAGCAGAATCGGTATCCAGCTTCTAACTTATCCATCTTCGCTAGTGACAAACAGATCTCTTCTGCTGAACAAGTGCTCATAGCTTTTAAGATATGCATTTCAGAGCACATGTTTGCTAGATTTTTTCTTGTTTTGATCCGTACTAGCTACTCCCAAAAATATGCAAAGCAAAGAGTTAGAAGTAAAAGAGATGTATTTCATAGTATCGAAAATGAATAAGCGCTCAAAGCTCTTCAGGAATGCATTTTAGAGCCAATGGTTACTGAACTTTTTTTCTTATTTTGCTGTAAGGAAGTTGTCCCTAAAGCTTGTAGGAGTTTTTTGGACACCTTGTATATCAGTTCACCATCCTAATTCTCATCACGAGTCAGTCCTTTCAGACCTGAGTTTTTTCTGGAGGAAGGAAAATTTTTTTATGCGGTAAGGCTCTTAAGTGCTCTTTAATGATTTTAGATTGAAGATTTACACAAAAATATGTACTCGTTTTCAAAACATAGTTTGTACACTTGGCTTCATTTTAGCCGGCCTGGGTGGCCGAGCGGTTCTAGGCGCTACAGTCTGGAACCGCGCGACCGCTACGGTCGCAGGTTCGAATCCTGCTTCGGGCATGGATGTGTGTGATGTCCTTAGGGTAGTTAGGTTTAAGTAGTTCTAAGTTCTAGGGGACTGATGACCTCAGCAGTTTAGTCCCATAGTGCTCAGAGCCATTTGAACCATTTTTTGAAGCTTCATTTTATTGACTAAAATAACTAATTACGAGGTATTCTCCATTGTAATAAATAGTAATATAATCATTCAGTAGTTACCAGGCAAAATAACAGTAACAATATTCAATTACACAGTGGAATATAGTGAACCAAACACATCCGTTTATCCTGGTGGTTAATATCTGCTGCGCATTGTTATACTGACTCGCTGATATTTTCATAGTGATGCCAACAGTTGACAGCACTTGCACGTAATGAAAAAGTTGAACATTCAAAAAAATGTACCTCAGGTTTCCATTGACAAAAAATACTTCTGTCGCAGCTAAGACACAGTAAAAGTTAGTGTACACAATTGTAACCAGAGGGTCTGAAAGTGTTAATATGCGGAATGTTTCCAAAATAAATAGTATGACACGAATATCTCACGAATGGAATGACAAAACCTTGCTTGTTGGCAACCAGTACAAATAACTGAAACGCTCTCTCCAGCACTCCGAACTGCTGTCTCCGTCTCTGAACTGGCACAACTCACCACTTCACATCACGCAACCAAAATGTTTCAAGCTTATAAGCATGCTCCAAAACTAAATGCCACCTTTCTGATTGGATGGAAGCGTGCGGACGTCACATAGCGTAAACACGCTACTCTGCCGTATCTCGGAGAGACACAACTCAAGCAGTCTACACTGCACAGCAGTACTGCTTACAGAACGTCTTTGCAAAAGTTTACAAATACCGGATCTAAGTGCCGTTTAACATGCAACTTTCAACTATACGTGTGAAAGATGAATGTATAAACATAAAGTCCGGAAGTATTAGTCACGTATGATGAACACTGGTCTGTCAGAACCTAGTAACAAATGAATCGTCCGTTTACGTTCACCTTGCAAATTTTGCTGATATTGCTGGATCCCTACATAGATAGCAGGCACAACGAATAGTGTAGCTTTGATCAAAGATTAAGAAAGCTGCTCGTGTTGGGTGAGGAAACCTGCGTTCTGACAACTCTGTACTGTGATCTTATGAGGCGTGTATTATCTACTGTAACTTTGCACATACTTTTTTTTTTGTCCCAGTCCATAGCAAGCATGAAGGTTATTCACTATAATAAAACAAGTAGTCACTGCATTTCGCAAAGTTCGCATATGATATAGTGAAGCCGGCCGGAGTGGCCGAGCGGTTCTAGGCGCTACAGTCTGGAACCGCGCGACCGCTACGGTCGCAGGTTCGAATCCTGCCTCGGGCATGGATGTGTGTGATGTCCTTATGTTAGTTAGGTTTAAGTAGTTATAAGTTCTAGGGGACTGATGACCACAGCAGTTAAGTCCCATAGTGCTCAGAGCCATTTGAACCATCTGATATAGTGAAATGTATTTAAGACAATGACTCACATTCAGATTCTCAGAGCTGAAAGATTACAGACACAACATGAAGCATATTTTTCTATACTTCCGAAACTCCTCCACTTCCCACACCACTTGGTTTTTGGACCTATTGGTTCCTGCTCATAGCTTAATGAGCTGTTACGCAGCAGTTCAGGATTTCTTTTGAAGAGGGAGATCAGCTAGATCCGGATGGTCGAAGTACTTAGGGCTCTACAGTTCGACCAGTATTCACGTAAATTGTGTTGTGGAGTGTAGAAAACTGGTCATAGACTTTAGTCGAGATCATGAAAATACCCTTTCAGAGAACGATCAGGAAACTGTAAAACTATGCGCATTTCCAGAGGTTTCACATGGGATGCCAGGTGGATCTGAACTTCACGGAAGTACGTGCTGGAATTGTCATCAAACACCCTGTGCTCAACCCCTTTATTTTTTTTTCCTTTAGGCTACAATTGGTGTTCTCAGCATTGACTGTGAGCTTGAACAATATTTTTCATTTAGGTTAAAACTGATGTTCGTAGCATGAGCTACTCTATACGACACGTATTTGCCAGCCTAGTAGCGGAGAGCTCAAGCTGTTGCCTTCACAATTTGAGGGTGTGCAACCAAACCAGAAGATAACGCTTTTTCCTTCTGTTGGACGCCCCTCAATATATGCTTAATAAGTTTGATATGCTACAATATGGAGCCATAAGCACGTGTTTAGGGTAAATGAAGTAATTTATAAAAGGTCTTCCTTGTCGAGGTCAGGAATATGTGGTTCTCACACGACTTCAATTTCTAGAATTCTCTCTTAAGGGATTCTCAATAACTGCACACCTTGCTCAAAAAATAATCAACTTTCACCTAGAAAATAATATTTTAACCATAAAATTAAAAGGTCATTGTTAGCAGAAAGCTACCCCAGTCCTTTGCTGGTGAAGGCTTCGTCGTCAACAGTTTTGTTCACATTCTGAAACTTTAAACGATATTTAATTTGAGTTGTAAAACACGTCATAAATCTGACGTAGGGCTTGTCTGACGCCATGTAAATGACATAACTAGCCACTAGAATAAACGCAACAGCCTCAGCTGAAGGAGGGTCTTTTTTGGCAGCAGCACTTGCGTGGGCGATTGCTCTGGTGACAGTCTTGGCAGATGTTTTAACAGACGACCGATGTGTTTCTGTGGTGTGACCGCTAGGCACCACACTTGCTAGGTGGTAGCCTTTAAATCGGCCGCGGTCCGTTAGTATACGTCGGACCCGCGTGTCGCCTCTATCAGTGATTGTTGCAGACCGAGCGCCGCCACACGGCAGGTCTAGTCTAGAGGGACTCTCTAGCACTCGCCCCAGTTGTACAGCCGACCTTGCTAGCGATGGTTCACTGTCTACATACGCTCTCATTTGCAGAGACAGTTTAGCATAGCCTTCAGCTACGTCATTTGCTACGACCTAGCAAGGCGCCATATTCAGTTACTATAAGAACAGATAATATTGTGAATCATGTACCGTCAAGAGACGATTATTTATGGATTAAAGTTAACTCTAATTCCTTGTCATGTTCCAGACCTCACGTCAGTATAGTCCTTCCCTCCTCACGCCAGCCTGCGTGAGCTAAAACGCGTGCTTTTCGGCCTCCTCTAGTAACACGGTGTTGGCTCTTCGGCCAACCCAACAGTTTCCAGTATAGTGCTGCATTGTTTCAGCCTGGGTTGAAGGTTTGCAGTACTGACTCACGAGACAGCAAGATGAGTCAGCTGCTCAGTGCATTAATGTCATGTCGTTTAAGAACAGAACAATTATAAACCAAATTTATTCGAAATTTTATTTATAACGCTGAAAGATCGCCTGAAACATACTCATAAAGCCGTGAACCTCCAATCCTGGACGACAAACGACTACAAGATAAGTATATCCACGGGAGTTGTGGATTGGGGAATGTACAATTCCATGCAAAACTTAGTGACGAAAGTAACTTTCTCATGATGTATTACTGTCATGTAACATAGCTCGATGAAATTTGGACCATACATAGAAAGAGCTGCTACAATATAGTACAGAAGGTATCTGCGAGAAATGCGCAATAAGAAGAACAGAAATGATATTTTATTCAAAGAGAAAAATACCACCAAGTTGTAGAAATGTATGGTGGTCTCCTGGACATTACAAAGGCAGGATATGTTTCCTTCAAATTTGTCATTTCTACTATCGTTTGGTTCCTCGACGTTAGAAATCCGCTCTTTGAGTTGGGTTGTTGTGGGGGCGGAGACCAGACAGCGAGGTCAACGGTCTCATCGGATTAGGGAAGGAAGTCGGCCGTGCCCTTTCAAAAGAACCATCGCGGCATTTGCCTGGAGCGATTTAGGGAAATCATGGAAAACCTAAATCAGGATGGCCGGACGCGGGATTGAACCGTCGTCCTCTGCTCTTTGGGCTCGGAGCAATTTAAGAACCGCTGCGTGAGCGTAAGCATCGTCGAAAAATCTGCGATTGCTGCGAATCAGCTCCTCCATTGCCTGAACATCATCGTCGGTGGTCGATGAAGATGACCTTCCTTCCCTATCAGCATCATCCACATTTCTGTGGCATTGGTCAAATTGTTGGCACCATTTCACTAAGGGCAGACACGACACTGCATTTGATTCATACCGCGCCAGACGTTCATGGTGAATCTGGGGGCCATTTACACCTTTTTCCCAAAATAATGGAACTGTCCCGCATACTTTAACTATGGAGTAACTATCCAGTTGTGGTGCCATTCCGTTCCCGCTCTGTGATGCACTTGTACCGCGGCAGAGCTGCGTCAGCAGGCAACTCGGAACGTGTACTCTCTTCTGATAGTGCGCCTCTCTGGTAGCGGAATGGTCTTAAGGTATGTCCACACGACACCTTTCCTCGGGTGCAGTCGCTGACGCACGGGAATAAAAGCGCATGCATAAAATTTGTGAAAAGAGCGCATGTATGCATGAGCGTCTCGTCTCCACATGTTGCCGCATTGCGCAAGCAGCCTGTTGTTCATACTCTTCTTTCATCGGGTGTTTGTGCTGCGTTTATTGTGATGAAATGGCGGCAGAAGAAGAAAACACTGAGGCGACTGTGGGGGAATAACTATCTTAATAACAGAGGTACGAGAAATACAGGAGTTCACAGCGAGATTTTATATTTTCTCGCAGCGATAAGGTAAGCATTAACAGTTCGTTATCTGGTAACCGGCGACTTATACACCAACATGAACTACTTATCTGGGATTTCAAAACAAAGAATTTCACTTATTTGGCCTAAAACTGAGACTCTCAACCGTTGTGTGAAGGTTAATTGGCTTTCAGTGCATTATCTGTATTTTATTTTATAAAAAGGTTGTTTAGACAACTATAATTATAAAAGTTTATATAGAGACTAACGTGCTCGCACTCAACGAATTGGGGGCCTTAATAGAGTCCAGAATGTATCAGAACGGAGTTTTCATTTTCCAATTTTGTATTTTTTTCATCGTGAATGTCATTCATTTCAATTAGTATCAATTTGTTCAAGAGCTACGTATATCCTATCTTTTCTTTTGTACAGACGCCAGGCTTCACGCTATGGCATGAATATTTCTCCACAGTTTTCATTAACACTTTTCATAAATTTGTAGGTTACCTCTTCTCTGTTTTTGTTCAAATGTGTGTGAATTCCTAAGGGACCAAACTGCTTAGGTCATCGGTCCCTAGACTTACACACTACTTAAACTAACTTAAACTAACCTATACTGAGAACGCCAAACACACTCATGCCCGAGGGAGGGCTCGAACCTCCGGCGGGAGGGGTCGCGCAATCCGCGACTTGACGCCTCAAAAAAAAAAAAAAAATGGCTCTGAGCACTATGGGACTTAACTTCTGAGGTCAGCAGTTCTAAGTTCTAGGGGACTGATAACCGTAGAAGTTAAGTCCCATAGTGCTTAGAGCCATTTTTTTTGTTAGTTACAAACAAATTTCTAGGGACTGCAATCACACCTCCAAGACATTGTGCATAAGAAAACAACACTCAATAACGATTCGAATCATCATAAGGATTATAACAATTAAAAAATCAAGAATAATGAGGTGTTTCCAAAAGCGGCATAGCTATGTGAATGTGCTTCATTCGCATCTACCGGTTTCACGTAAGTATAGACGCATATTCATGTTTATAATAGCTTAGCTATATTTCCGTAATGTAGAATTCTAGATGAACAATTATAGAGTCCCATCTTTGGGGAAGTTATCCACGCTAAGACTTAAACCACACTGGTGTGTTGTCATAATAAAACTCAGTACTCCCAAAAGATGCTTGTTAAAATGTAGAAAGCATCTTTTGGGTATGTTGTTGTTGTTGTTGTTGTTGTTGTTGTTGTGGTCTTCAGTCCTGAGACTGGTTTGATGCAGCTCTCCATGCTACCCTATCCTGTGCAAGTTTCTTCATCTCCCAGTACCTACTGCAACCTACATCCTTCTGAATCTGCTTAGTGTATTCATCTCTTGGTCTCCCTCTACGATTTTTCCCCTCCACGCTGCCCTCTAATGCTAAATTTGTGATCCCTTGATGCCTCAGAACATGTCCTACTAACCGGTCCCTTCTTCTCGTCAAGTTGTGCCACAAACTCCTCTTTGCCCCAATTCTATTCAATAACTCCTCATTAGTTATGTGATCTACCCATCTAATCTTCAGCATTCTTCTGTAGCACCGCATTTCGAAAGTTTCTATTCTCTTCCTGTCCAAACTTTTTATCGTCCATGTTTCACTTCCATACATGGCTACACTCCATACAAATACTTTCAGAAATGACTTCCTGATACTTAAATCTATACTCGATGTTAACAAATTTCTCTTCTTCAGAAACGCTTTCCTTGCCATTGCCAGTCTACATTCTATATCTTCTCTACTTCGACCATCATTAGTTATTTTGCTCCCCAAATAGCAAAACTCCTTTACTACTTTAAGTGTCTCACTTCCTAACCTAATTCCCTCAGCATCACCCGACTTAATTCGACTACATTCCATTATCATCGTTTTGCTTTTGTTGATGTTCATCTTATATCCTCCTTTCAAGACAATGTACATTCCGTTCAACTGTTCTTCCAAATCCTTTGCTGTCACTGATAGAATTACAATGTCATCGGCGAACCTCGAAGTTTTTATTTCTTCTCCATGGATTTTAATACCTACTCCGAATTTTTCTTTTGTTTCCTTTACTGCTTGCTCAATATACAGATTGAATAACATCGGGGAGAGGCTACAACCCTGTTTCACTCCCTTCCCAACCACTGCTTCCCTTCCATGCCCCTCTACTCTTATAACTGCCATCTGGTTTCTGTACAAATTGTAAATAGCCTTACGTTCCCTGTATTTTACCCCTGCCACCTTTAGAATTTGGAAGAGAGTATTCCAGTCAACATTGTCAAAAGCTTTCTCTAAGTCTACAAATGCTAGAAACGTACGTTTGCCTTTCCTTAATCTTTCTTCTAAGATAAGTCGTAAGGTCAGTATTGCCTCACGTGTTCCAGTATTTCTACGGAATCCAAACTGATCTTCCCCGATGTCAGCTTTTACCAGTTTTTCCATTCGTGTGTAAAGAATTCGTGTTAGTGTTTTGCAGCTGTGACTTATTAAACTGATAGTTCGGTAATTTTCACATCTGTCAACACCTGCTTTCCTTGGGATTGGAATTATTACATTCTTCTTGAAGTCTGATGGTACTTCGTCTGTCTCATACATCTTACTCACCAGATGGTAGAGTTTTGTCAGGACTGGCTCTCCCAAGGCCGTCTGTAGTTCCAATGGAATGTTGTCTACTCTCGGGGCCTTGTCCGGGTCAGGTATTCAGTGCTCTGTCAAACTCTTCACGCAGTATCGTATCTCTCATTTCATCTTCATCTACATTCTCTTCCATTTCTATAATATTGTCCTCGTATAGACCCTCTATATACTCCTTCCATCTTTCTGCTTTCCCTTCTTTGCTTAGAACTGGGTTTCCATCTGAGCTCTTGATATTCATACAAGTGGTTCCCTTTTCTCCAAAGGTCTCTTTAATTTTCCTGTAGGCAGTATCTATCTTGCCCCTAGTGAGATAAGCCTCTACATCCTTACATTTGTCCTCTAGCCATGCCTGCTTAGCCATTTTGCACTTCCTGTCGATCTCATTTTTGAGATGTTTGTATTTCTTTTTGCCTGCTTCATTTACTGCATTTTTATATTTTCTCCTTTCATCAATTAAATTCAATATATCTTCTGTTACCAAGGATTTCTACTAGCCGTCCTCTTTTTACCTACTTGATCCTCTGCTGCCCTCACTACTTCATCCCTCAGAGCTACCCATTCTTCTTCTACTGTACTTCTTTCCCCCACTGCTGCCAATTGTTCCCTTATGCTCTCCCTGAAACTCTGTACAACCTCTGGTTTAGTCAGTTTATCCAGGTCCCATCTACTCAATTTTATTGTGACATCACACCAGAGTGTTTTGAATCTTCAGGTGGATGGCTCCCCAAAAGATGGGACTCCGTAATTGTCCATTACACTATGGATGCGGCTTTTGGCAACACCTCATCATTCTCGAGTTTGTACGTGTTGTCGATACTGTTATTCTCAAAGTCTGTTAGTTAGTCAGCCTAAACACCGTAAAGAGTTGGTGACAGGCAGTCAGCACACTCATCCTCCAGATGTCGTTATTAACGCGTTACGTATCCCGTTACCTGGAGTACAGCAGACAGTAGTCAGTCAGTTGTACACTTGCTGGCCGCGCTAGAGCCAGCCAAGTTCTAGTCAGCGGACAGGGCCGCCGTGATGGCAGGCGGTGCCGGGAGGAGTGGGAGGAAGGGAAGAGAGGGAGATCAGTGAACCCCGCGGCCAGCGCCTGCGGTGGCGCAGTGGTGCGTGCACACGCCAGTTCGCTGCTCCCGCCCGCTCGCCATCTTCCGACCGTCACGTGCAGCCGCGCTGGCCGCTACTTGCCTACATCACCGTTTAATCCAGCCCTCGATCTGCGATATTTCCGAACCGGGGCAAAAATTTGATAGTGCCCCCCCCCTCGTCTCGACCGTTTGAGATAGGACATAAAAAAATTTAAAAAAAAGATTTTCCAAAAATATGTTCCTTTGTAGCAACATCTTTCTGAAGAGTTTGACATGTAAAACGTATATTTCGTGTGTCAAAGTCACTAAACAAACTAAACTAAACTCCGCCCGAACAGGCCTTATAAGGCCCAACGGTACTGACCGGCCGCAGTGTCATCCTCAGCCCACAGGCGTCCCTGGATGCGGATATGGAGGCGCATGTGATCAGCACATCGCTCTCGCGGCCATATGCCAGTCGACGAGACTGGAGCCGCTACTTCTCAATCAAGTAGCTCCTCAATTTGCCTCACAAGGGCTGAGTGCACCTGGGTTACCAACAGCGCTCGGCAGACCGGATGGTGGTCCGTCCAAGTGCTAGCTCATCACGACAGTGCTTAACTTCGGTGATCTGTCGGTCGGGGTGACATCCTACCGCCATTTTTTTTTAAAAGAAAAAGAAAGCCCACCATTAATACTGCGTGGGTACATTTGTGACCGAAAGGATAAGAACTCTTCACAAAATTTGAATTCTATGTTGACTATTAGCTAATAACTTTCTCTTTAGTGTGACATAAAACCGACTATAGGAAACATAAAACCAGTAAAGACAAGGGACAAGAAAGGTAGTAAATATTTTTTCAATCCTAAGGTCACAGTATTTTTTTCCGTCTAATATTGCTACAGCTTTACGCGGCGTGCTTTCCTTTCTGCGAAAGAATCTATTGCCTCGTCAAAGTTCGTCAAATGTTTTGCTAAATCAAAATGTCGTTGCCTAATAATGAAAATGCTGTTAATACGAATAGTAACCAAGTTTTTCGATTGGATTACGTCTATTTTGTCACTGCCGCGCGGGATTAGCCGAGCGGTCTCAGGCGCTCCAGTCATGGACTGTGCGGCTGGTCCCGGCGGAGGTTCGAGTCCTCCCTCGGGCATGGGTGTGTGTGTTTGTCCTTAGGATAATTTAGGTTAAGTAGTGTGTAAGCTTAGGGACTGATGACCTTAGCAGTTAAGTCCCATAAGATTTCAACCACATTTGAACATTTTTGGAAAACCGTGGTCTGGTCAGACGCTTCCCGATCTCAGGTGGTAAGATGTAATAGTAAGCTTCGCGCGTGGCACGGATCACACGACGCCATGGACCCAGATTGTCAATAAGGCATTGTGCAAGCCGGTGGTGGCTCCATAATGTTGTTGATGGGGGATACATGGAATGGACTGGGTCCTCTGGTCCAACTGATCCGCTCATTCACTGGAAATGGCTATAGTTCATCTACTTGGAGACTATTTGCAGCCATCCATGGACTTTAGTTGCGGATGACAGTGCCCCATTTCACTGGGCCACAATAGTTCGCGGTTGGTGTGAAGAACATTCTGGACAATTCGAGCGAATGATTTGGCCATCCAGATCGCTCGGCTTCAATCCCATCGAGCATTTATGATACATAATCGAGAGGTCAGTTCTTGCACAAAAACCTACACCGCCAACACTTTCGCAATTATGGACGGCTGTTAAGCCTCAGTTTTTCTGCAGGGAACTTCCAACGACTTGCTGAGTCCATGCCACCTCGAACGCTACTCCGGGCAAAAGGAGTTCCGACACGATGGTAGAAGGTTTCCCATCACTTTTCTCACGTGTGTGCAAAGTTCCATGAGAGCAATTATAACGTACTATAACCGTGGCAAATGCCTGTGCTTGTGTGGTTGAAAGAGAGAGTAAAATCTGGTGCCTGCGCACCTCGAGTAGCACAAAGCCAGCCGCCGAGCTTAATGCCCCCATCCGAAGGACGAACTACCGTCAGCTGGGTCACATACCCTCACTCCATGAGACATGGAAGAGAGGTTTAGAACAGAGGCCAAGAAGTTAAGTCTAATGATGTGTAAGCTTAGGGACTGATGACCTTCGCAGTTAAGTCCCATAAGGTTTCACACACATTTGAACATTTTTCTTTGTCACTGTCTGCTAGAGAAAACGAAAGACGCCTTTCTTATTGCAATTGTAACACAGGCCAAATAAGCTAGATTGTTTTGGCAGAAGTGGTCATATTCATCTACCTCATTTACATAAATAAAGCGACAGCATATAAGTCGCGAAGTATCAATATCAAATGCCTATTAGGCCTACTACAAACAAAAAGTTTTACGTTAGGCTCTGAGCACTATGGGACTTAACTGCTGAGGTCATCAGTCCCCTAGAACTTAGAACTACTTAAACCTAACTAACCTAAGGACATCACACACATCAATTCCCGAGGCAGGATTCGAACCTGCGACCGTAGCGGTCGCGCGGCTCCATTTTGTAGCGCCTAGAACCGCTCAACCACTCCGGCCGGCTGTACGTTAGGAAATAGTTTCAAATTTCATTCACACACTCCATTTCTCAAGCATAAGATCGAAAAGTAGTAGTACGAAATTTTTATATGCACGTCAAAAAAAGTTTTGCATCACTCCGGTTCCCAGAACTCCTGAAGATAGGTGTTGACTGTGGATATTGTATCGCAGACACAGTCCCTTTGACTGTCCAGAGATGTCACTAAACCCGGACAAATATGTAAACAACCATGTATGAGCAGCACTTATTAGACGGAGGACATCCGACAGCCCATCAGTTCCAGTCATTCCACCAGGGAGGAAGTACACGGCTCGTGATGTCTGTAGTTCAACCATGCCTAGGCGGTCAATACGCGGTTCGATTGTGTCCGCATTGTTACTTTGTGCCAGGAAGGGCTCTCAACAAGGGAAGTATCCAGGCGCCTCAGAGTGAACCAAAGCGATGTTGTTCGCACATGTGGAGATAAAGAGAGACATGATCTGTCGATGACATGCCTCGCTCAGGTCGCCCAAGGGCTACTACTGCAGTGGACGACAGCTACCTATGGATTATGGCTCGGAGGAACTCTAACAGCAAAGCCACCATGTTGAATAATGCTTTTCATGCAGCCACAGCACGTCGTGTTGCCACTCAAACTGTGGGCAATAGTCTGCATGATGCGCAACTTCACTCCCGACGTCCATGGTGAGGTCCATCTTTCCAACCACGACACCATGCAGCGCGGTACAGATGGTGTAACCTCCCAACAGAAAAATTCCGTAACCTCCCAACAGTAAAAACAATATAATTATTTATTTCATTCACATTCAGCGTAACCTTCCAAGAGATACACTCCAAAACCTCCCAACAGTAAAATTTCGTAACCTACCAATAATACAATGTGACTAACCTCTTAATTAAATTGCGTAACCTATCAATAATAAAATGTGACTAATCTCTCAATAAAAAATGTGACTCACAACCTTTCAATAATTGACCGTGAATTTAAACTGGTAAATTTTAGACGACAGCAGTGCTGCGTCATGGCCTTGAAAGATCATTCTGAATAAATTGAAAAATCTTACCTCAATTAGGTCGCCGGATAACGCGTATATATCTGCTCCTATACGAAATTTTTCTGGCGCAGCTCAGTGCAATGCTGGCCGATAGATTTGTCATGTATAAAAAGAAACAACTGATTTTTCTTTTTCAATAATCGGGATAACCAAGGATTGGAGAAATTAGTAAAAAGAAAGATTATTATTAAGAGATTTTTTAAAAACATCTACATGGGACATGATATAACAATAATACATATGCGCGAGGCTGCTTTTACCTTATACTACAACGCTCAGGCTCCGCCATCGCTCCACCACGACCGGTCCAGCCAACTCGATACACACGACTGCTCGCTACTACTACACAATTCCTACTGCTCTTACTGCATACAACACTGCTCTCTGGTCTGCGATTCTCTTATAGCTTACATATCGCAGGCAGCGCGTGATCAATACATCGAAATTACATCAGCTCGAGTGCGCTAGCAACAAATTCTTTAATCATGGACCTCTTACAATGGGCCCAACAACATGCCGAATGGACCGCTCAGGACTGGCATCAAGTTATCTTCACCGATGAGTGTTGCATATACCTTCAATCAGACAATCGTCGGAGACGTGTTTGGAAGGAACTCGGTCAGGTTGAATGCCTTAGACACATTGTCCAGCGAATGCTTCCCTGATGTTTTGGGGTAGCATTATGTGGGGCCGACATACGCCGATGGTGGCCATGGAAGGTGCCGTAACGGCTGTACGATACGTGAATGCCATGCTCCGACCGAAAGAGCAACCATATCGGCAGCATATTGGCGGGGCATTCGTCTTCATGTACGAAAATTCGCGCCCCCATCGTGCACATCTTGTGAATGACTTCTTTCAGGATAACGACATCGCTCGACTAGAGTGGCCAGTATGTTCTTCAGACATGAACCCTATCGAACATGCCTGGGATGGACTGAAAAGGGCTGTTTATGGACGACGTAACGCACCAACCACTCTGAGAGATCTACGCCGAATCGCCGTTAAGGAGTGGGACAATCTGGACCAACAGGGCCTTGATGTACTTGTGAATAGTACGCCACGACAAATACAGGCATGCATCAATGCAAGAGGACGTGCTACTGCGTATCAGAGGTACCGTTTTGCACAGCAATCTGGACTACCACCTCTGAAGGGACTTAACTTCTGTGGTCATCAGTCCCCTAGAGCTTAGAACTACTTAAACCTAACTAACCTAAGGACATCACACACATCCATGCCCGAGGCAGGATTCGAACCTGCGACCGTAGCAGTCCCGCGGTTCCGGACTGCGCGCCTAGAACCACTAGACCACCGCGGCCGGCCTCTCGAACGGCGAGCGGGAAAAACGAGCAGTTAAATTTTTCTGTGCGAGCTCTGATTTCTCTTACGTTATCGTGATGAACATTTCTCTCTATGTAGGTGGGTGCCAACAGAACCTTTTAGCAATCGGAGGACAAAACTGGTGAATGAAATTTCATGAGAAGACCCCGTCGGAACGAAAAACGCCTTTGTTTTAATGATTGCCATTCAATTCATGTATCATGTCTGTGGCACTATTTCCCCTATTTCGCGATAATACAAAACAAGCCGCCCTTCTTTGTACTTTTACGATGTCATCCGTCAGTTCCACCTGATGCGGATCCCACACTGCACAGCAATACTCCAGAACAGGGAGGACAAGCGCGGTGTAAGCAGTCTCTTCAGTAGATCTGTTGCACCTTCTAAGTGTTCTGCCAGTGAATCGGAGTCTTTGGTTTGCTCTACCCACAACGTTATCTATGTGATCGTTCCAATTTAGGTTATTTACAATTGTAATTCCTAAATATTTAGTTGAATTTACAGCCTTCAGATTTGTGTGACTTATCGCGTAATCGAAATGTAGCAGATTTCTTTAGTACGCATGTGAATAGCTTCACACTTTTCTTTAGTCAGGGTCAATTGCCACTTTTCGCACCATACAGATATCTAAATCATTTTGCAATTCGTTTTATTCATCTGATGGCTTCGTCTTTTATCGTTATATCCGGGAAGGCATTCGTGTTACGCGATGTTTAACATTTACTATAGAAAGCAACACACAGAAAAAACTGAAATAGCAACGAAGGTAAAAAGTTGTTTATACAGAGTGTAAAAATCTACGTATAAAAATTTGGTGAGTTATTATAGGAGAAAAAGAAACACTTTTGTGTGACACAGATGTCACTGGTGCACCGTTTCGCCGCTACAGGTTCTCGAAGCGTTTGACGCTAGACTTCCCTTGGGTTGTTTTCACTGTTTTTTTCATATGTAACACGAAGACACTGGAAAACACAGTTACATCTTATTGCTAGATAGGGAGAGTTTTCATTATTGCTGGCTGTGTCCACGTCCTGAGTTCTTAATGCTGACTACACTCTAATCGAGTCAGCTGGCATGGATCTCATTTACGGGGAAACACGATCCAACAGTCGAGAAGCCAGGCGCCTATATGCAAAATGACTTCCGTGGTGGAGATTACAAAATCATGTCACATTTCAAAAACTTGCTGCCTGTCTTCGTGAAATGGGATCCCTTAGAACAGACCGTTGGGTGTGCGAACTATTCCGCTTGAGGAACCTGTTACTGAAAATTGAGGACAACCCTTGCACAAGCACATTATCTAGAGCCAAGAAATTAAATACCACCAGCGCCATTGTGTGGAACGTCCTGAACGGGATGGGTATGTATCCATTCAAGTATCACTTCTTTTGTTTTTGTTGGGGTCTTGAGTCTTCTGACTGGTGCGTCGAGGCACTCTACGAATTCCTGTCCTGTGCAAACCTCTTCATGTTAGAGAAGCGCTTGCACCTCATGTTCTCCGTTATTTGTCGACTTATACCAATCTCTGTCTTCGCCTACAGCTTTTATCCTCTACAGCTCACTCTAATACATGGGCCGGCCGCGGTGGTCTCGCGGTTCTAGGCGCTCAGTCCGGAACCGCGCGACTGCTACGGTCGCAGGTTCGAATCCTGCCTCGGGCATGGATGTGTGTGATGTCCTTAGGTTAGTTAGGTTTAAGTAGTTCTAAGTTCTATGGGACTGATGACCTAAGATGTTAAGTCCCATAGTGCTCAGAGCCATTTGAACCATTTGAACTCTAATACATGGTGTCTTAGCACATGTCCCATCATCCTGTTGCTCTTCCTTGCCAGGTTTTTTCCATATGTTTCTTTCTTCGACAATTCTACGGAAAGCGCGCTCATTCCTTATCATATAAGATAAGGATATAATCAGAAGTTACAAGACGTATCGGCTGATGTTCCGCAGCTCGAGGAATTTTGCCGACGGTATCTACACCAAACTGTAAACATCCTTGACTTCCAACCGTATGTTTTGTTTACCGACAAGACTGCCTTAACAAGGGAAGGACTATTCAACAGCCGCAATATCCATGCCTGTGGGTTGAAGAATTCTAAGACAAATGACATGTTCCATCAAGAACAGAAGTTTACCATAAATTTGGGGATGGTACTGTTCACGACCATCCGGGTGAGCTGTATCTGCTCCTTAAAGCGGTCGTTGGATGAAATTACCACATCTTTCTCCGCAAAGTCCTACTGGAAATGTTGGAGAGGATTGGCCAATACCAAGACTATGATGTTGCCCCGAGCTCACTCCTTTAGATTTCTTTTTGTAGGGAGGAGATGAAGGGTTTGGTGTACGAGACACCGATAGACATACCAGGAAAGCTGGTCGCCAGTTTGGCTAAAACTGCAGCCATTATTCTTGAAACACCTAGTTGTTTTGAGTGAGTTAGATATCATTAGCACGTAGATGCCTGTTGTGCATTTGTGTAAGAGGATGGAATTTTAAGCAACATCTCTAAAACAACATACACTATCTGATTAGATGCATCTGGACAACCATCAGTGGACACTAACATGGTGTCTTTCCACCTTGGCCTTTATGACAGTTTGCACTCTCCTGGGGACACTTTCAGTGAGGTGTCTGAATGTTTGTGGAGGAACTGCAGCCTATTATATCCCAAGAACCCAAACCAGATAAGGTATTGAATTTGGATAATTGGGTCTGAAGAGAAGTAGACGTTCTAACTCATCCCAAAGAAGATGCATTGAGTTTAGGTCGGAACTTTAGGCAGGGGAGTCGATTTCAGTAATGATTTTGTCCACAAACCAGATAGCGCTTTGTAACTCAGTGCATTGTCAAACGGTTCAAATGGCTCTGAGCACTATGGGACTTAACATCTATGGTCATCAGTCCCCTAGAACTCAGAACGACTTAAACCTAACTAACCTAAGGACATCACACAACACCCAGTCATCACGAGGCAGAGAAAACCTCTGACCCCGCCTGGAATCGAACCCGGGAACCCGGGCGCGGGAAGCGAGAACGCTACCGCACGACCACGAGCTGCGGACAGTGCATTGTCACGCTGGTACAAACAATCATCGTGTTCGAACTGTTCGTCTACTGCACGCAGAGCACAATGTTGAAAAATGATTTCATATCCTTCCGCATTGAGCGTTTCCTTAAGCATAATAGGGGGAGAACACCCTAAACACAGAAAGCACAGCCTTACTGCAACAAATGGTTCAAATGGCTCCGAGCACCATGGGACTTAACTTCTGAGGTCATCAGTCCCCTAGAACTTGGAACTACTTAAACCTAATTAACCTAAGGACATCACACACGTCCATTCCCGAGGCAGGATTCGAACCTGCGACCGTAGTGGTCGCGCGGTTCCAGACTGTAGCGCCTAGAACCGCTCGGCCATTACTGTAACACTTTCTGCTCCGTACTTCACTATTGTCGCTATACATGATGGCATGTAACGTTCTCCAGGCACTCGCCAGACCCTTCCATAGGACTGCCATAGGGTTTAGTGCGGTTCATCATTCCAGAACAACCGTTTCCAGTCATCCATTGTACAGTGGTGTCGCTCTTCAAGCCATCTCAAGTGTTGCTTATCACTAGTTAGAGAAGTGTGTGGCTTGTACCCTTTCTTTTTTACTCCCTGCACACAGTCGTTGTGCTATCTGGACTACTAGTAGCACTTTGTAACTTACGAGCGATTACTTTCGCAATTTTTTAGACCCGCGCTCTACAGTGCTCGACGGTCTTTATCCGTCAGTACATGAGGTGTGGCCACTATTTAGCTATCGTTGTTCCTTCGCGTTTCCACTTCACAATCACGTAATTAACAGTGACCTTGTGCAGATTTACAAGAGTTCAAATATCGCTGATGGATCTGATACTGAGGTGACATGAAATGATTAGTTCACGTACGAGGCCACTGAGCTCTCCTAACAGACCCATTTCCCTGTTACAGCTTCTCTACTGGCAACACAGTACTCACCGTCTCCTTTTATAGTATCGGTTTCGCCTCTCGTAACCGCTAGTGGTCAATTCCACTTTACATAGAGATGTCCAAATACTTTCGATCAGATAGTGTTTATCACACGTCTCTGGACTTCACTAGCGTCATAACCTTCATGGAGCCCTAACAGATAATTTTAGATGCGCACATAACGTTTGGATGTATGTGAGAGGCTTCGTCCCGCCGTAGCCCTCAGTGATTCACAACCCCACAACAGGCCACAGCAGTCCACCCATCCCACCGCCGCTCCACACCGAACCCAGGGTTATTGTGCGGTTCGGCCCCCAGTGGACCACCCTCTCCCCCCCCCCCTCCCACCCTGGGGGAACGTCTCAACTAGACGAGTATAACCCCAATGTTTGCGTGGTAGAGTAATTATGCTGTACGCGTACGTGGAGACAGTGTTTGCGAGTAATAGCCGACATAGTGTAACTGAGGCGGAATAAGGGAAACCAGCCCGCATTCGCCGAGGCAGACAGAAAACCGCCTTACAAACCATCCACAGGCTGGCCGCCACACCGAACCTCGACACTAATCCGCCGGGCGGATTCGTGCTGGGGACCAGAACGCCTTCCCGCTCGGGAAGTAGCGCGTTGGACCGCGCGGCTAGCCGGGCGGGCTTGCGCATATAATAAACGTTAGTATATTGGAAGTGGGCTACGAGTCGCCACAGAGTTTTGCTGTCTACCTTTCATCCCCTATTCAACGATAACAAGACAAACTTAACTCTTCGATGAAGGCTGCATTTACGCATGTGCTATCTAGTCTGCAGCCCAGAACCTCGAGCCACAACGGAAGCACACTACAATAATTTCAAACAAAAAAGTCTTTATTTCAATACTTTGGTGAAGGTCCACTTACAACCGTAAAAGACGTACCTGTGTTGCTTTAGCTTATTTGGCTGAATCCTTCGCTAGCTGATATGAATTAAGTCAGAAAACCAGAAAACGATATATTTGCGTTACACTTATCAAAAAATTCACCCTGGTAGGTTCAGCCTAGTGGTCACCAGATTACAAACACTCCCCTGATTGCGCTGGACAAATACTCGATACACGCGCTGAAGCTGCACACCTGGTACTTCATAACAGAGATTGGGCATTGAGAGAATCAACGCAAAGAAACATTAAAATCAAAACTTGCGACACAAAGTTTTGCTGATGCTACAGCTGTTTAAGGGTTTCAAGAGACTAAACATCTAAAGCCATCAGTCTCTTATCCATACCCCAGGACGAAAACTGTGTGCCGGCCGCTGTGACCGTGCGGTTCTAGGCGCTTCAGTCCGGAACCGCGCTGCTGCTACAGTCGCAGGTTGGAATCCTGCCTCGGGCATGGATGTGTGTGATGTCCTTAGGTTAGTTAGGTTTAAGTAGTTCTAAGTCCAGGGGCCTGATGACCTCAGATGTTAAGCTCCATAGTGGTTAAAGCCATTTGAACCATTTTTTGGAAACTGTGTACCTCACCTGTCTTGTTAGGGTTAAACGAATGGGCAAGTGCGAGAACGTATTCTAAATGTTTGCGCATCATACATCACATGGGAGAAGCGGGTGCCAACACGGTATTCACCCTGTCAGATGTGGGAAATCCACTACAAATCACCTCCAGACTGACCCGCTTACCAATATTCGTCGTTAACACGCGAGGCGGTTTCGATCCGATTCAGGTTCGGCTATGCAGGCTTTTTGCTGTTCCTCTTTCACACAAAAATATTATAAATTCTGTTTCAATCTCCTAAAACATTTCGTATGTATCTACAGTATATTGATCACTCTCTTGAGAACGTTTCTTTCTCGTAGGGACTCAGGCTTGACTCGTTATGAACTGTAGAATTATTTGTTGTCTTTTTTGTTAGATGCAAAACACTTTATTTATTTGTTTGTTCTCAAACGAGTTTCAGCAACAAATATCGTCATCGGCAGTGGGTTAAAGAACCCATTATTTACTATACGTCACAGTATGGTTTTACGATTGTTGCCGCTGTTTCTGGTAGTTTTCTGTGGTTTTTTTTTTTTTGGTTGTTGTTTTTCTCGACATACATAATGCCGTCTGCAAGTTCGCTGGACAGCTTGCAGCTACTTTTAGACACAGAGAAACGCAACCTTGACACGTCGTTCGTAATCCAAAACATTACGCCCAGTGCAGTGTTTCGGATTACGAATAAGGTGCGAAAGTTACGTTTCTCTGTGTCTAAAAGTAGTGCAAGCTGTCCAACGAACTTTCAGACGACATTATGTACGCCGAGAGAAACGGCAACAAAAAAACGCAGAAAAAAAGCCGGAAACAACGGCAACAATCGTAAAACCACGCCTTGACGTATAGCAAGTAAGAATCAAAGAAACCACTGATAATGGGGATATTTGTCGCTGAAACTAGTTTGGGAATTAATAAATATAACAAAAGTTTTTTGCATCAATGCGAACCATGTTGTTGTTTTTGTATGCAGTCACGGACCAATGGAAGAGTTTCAAGATAAAATGATTGTTAGCTGGGGTGATTACATCGGATACATTTAGTTAAAGGTGAATTCAGGTCGTCAAAATAAGTTCCACAGTGACGAAACAATCGCAGGAGCTAATGCATGAATCTCCTTTTCCAATCTCGTTGGCTTGCCGTTGTTCTCCTCTGACCTATTATATACTCAGGTGACGAAGTCAAGGGATAGCGATAGGCACAAATACAGACGGCGGTAGTATCGTGTACACAAGGTATCACAGGGCAGTGCACTGGCGAAGATGTCATTTGTGCTCAGGTGATTCATGTGAAAAGGTTTCCGACATTATTATGGCCGTACGACGGGGATTAACAGACTCTGAATGCGGAATGGCTGTTGGAACTACATGCATGGGACACTTTACTTTGGAAATCGTTAGGGTATTTAATATCACGAGATACACAGTGTCAAGAGTGTGCTGAGAATACCAGATTTCAGGCATTATCTCTCTCCGCGGATAACGCAGTGGCCGACGGCCTTCACTCAGCGTCACAGAGCAACGGCGTTTGCGTAGAGTTATCAGTGCTAAAAGACAAGCAACAATGCGTGAAAGCCGCGGAAATCTATGAGGGACGTGCGACGAATGTATTCGTCAGGGCATTAGTCGGAATATGGGCTATTGCGGCAGACGACAGACGCGAGTGCTATGGTAACAGCACGACACCGCCTGCAGCGTCTCTCCTGGGCTAGTGACCTTACCAGTTGGACTTCAGACGACTGGAAAACCGTGGACTGTGCGGCTGTCCCGGCGGAGGTTCCAGTCCTCCCTCGGGCATGGGTGTGTGTGTTTGTCCTTAGGATAATTTAGGTTAAGTAGTGTGTAAGCTTAGGGACTGATGACCTTAGCAGTTAAGTCCCATAAGATTTCAACCACATTTGAACATTTTTGGAAAACCGTGGTCTGGTCAGACGCTTCCCGATCTCAGGTGGTAAGATGTAATAGTAAGCTTCGCGCGTGGCACGGATCACACGACGCCATGGACCCAGATTGTCAATAAGGCATTGTGCAAGCCGGTGGTGGCTCCATAATGTTGTTGATGGGGGATACATGGAATGGACTGGGTCCTCTGGTCCAACTGATCCGCTCATTCACTGGAAATGGCTATAGTTCATCTACTTGGAGACTATTTGCAGCCATCCATGGACTTTAGTTGCGGATGACAGTGCCCCATTTCACTGGGCCACAATAGTTCGCGGTTGGTGTGAAGAACATTCTGGACAATTCGAGCGAATGATTTGGCCATCCAGATCGCTCGGCTTCAATCCCATCGAGCATTTATGATACATAATCGAGAGGTCAGTTCTTGCACAAAAACCTACACCGCCAACACTTTCGCAATTATGGACGGCTGTTAAGCCTCAGTTTTTCTGCAGGGAACTTCCAACGACTTGCTGAGTCCATGCCACCTCGAACGCTACTCCGGGCAAAAGGAGTTCCGACACGATGGTAGAAGGTTTCCCATCACTTTTCTCACGTGTGTGCAAAGTTCCATGAGAGCAACTATAACGTACTATAACCGTGACAAATGCCTGTGCTTGTGTGGTTGAAAGAGAGTAAAATCTGGTGCCTGTGCACCTAGAGTAGCACAAAGCCAGCCGCCGAGCTTAATGCCCCCATCCGAAGGACGAACTACCATCAGCTGGGTCACATACCCTCACTCCATGAGACATGGAAGAGAGGTTTAGAATAGAGAGCAAGACGTTAAGTCTAATGATGAGAAACCACTGGCCAAATACAGGCGATGAAAATTGCTACCTACAACAGGAATCGAACAGACTGCCTGCAGGTCGAGTTTTAACACACATTAACTGTGCATCCCTGCAGATGGGTTAAGAAAAATTATGTCACTAAATTATAAATAAGAATACGTTTAAAGAACTGTATTTTGTATGGTAGATTCTGCACCGTTAAGATGGTAGTTTTTGCTGCAAGTGCGTACGTTGTTTTTCGATTATGGTCCGTGTAGTCTATAAACTCCACTTCAGAGAAATATTAGGATAAAGTGAAAAGAAAGGGAGGCGTAATTGATCCACCAGAAAAGACTATCCCACAGAAATTCTTTAGAGTATACTGCTGTATCTCCTTATAAAACATTTGAAATTCTGCTATACTTAAATAAAAGTCAATGTCCGAGGAATGTCGCTGCAACAAGGCAGAAACGCCTGTTATGTTAGTATTTTAACATTGTAAGTATTTTATGAGGTGGAGCGGCGGCATACCCAGAAGTATTTTAATGAGATTAGGCCGGCGGCGGAAGCCCTACGTCTTTATATCAGAAACGACTGTCAGATAGAGAGAGAGAGAAAGAGAGCATTCTGGAGCAATGACTGCTGCATACGTAGGAAGACACTCAGCAGAAGGTCCCACCGACCATCGGACGATGTGCTAGCAGCGCAGCGCAGTGCCTTAATGACCCGCTGATAGCGGTTTGCGCAACTTCAGCTGTCGCTGAGCACGTCGTAGATAACAGCCAAGGCCGCCGCGTTCGTCTGCCGATCATGCTCCTTCGGCGGCTTCGAATTAACCATTTCGAATCCTCACATTCTAATCACCCACTGCGATTTTAGTCAGTATCTAGCTGAAAATTCCTCGTTCAGCAGTACATACTTGCAACTGCTTTTTTCATCACAGTCCTGAAACTGCATAATTAAATATTCAATGTCAGCGTGAAATGTTTTTCTCCCTAAGTTCTTTGGTAAATATGCGACGCGTTACAAAACTGATTTCGAGGGTATTCTTATAACTTTCTAGGGATAGCGTGTACACATGAGAACTGCTCCTGATCATCTAAATGCAGATACAGATGTTTTCCTTTTTCTTCTGTAAAAAAACGCCTCTTACTCGCAGGGAACGTAAATGACACTGCGATTGGCGTGGCTGAGGAATGTCATGACACAAAACAAGTTATGCACAATCTCGCTAACAGACTTTGTATATGCTACGAATTGGTTGTTGTATGCTTACCTGACATATTTTGCTTGTCTTGCCTTTCAGCTCACTGTTTATCTCTGGCATGCTACAGTCCCACCGTGACAACGGGATAGCGGACTGGACAAGTAATCAAATGGTTAAATTTTTAATGAAAATCGTTAGCAATGGCGGCCGAAGTCTTGCGGCATAAGGGAACTCTCTCGTTCTGCCAACTCCCTTGTCAAACACGGAGGAGGAGCATCCTCTTGCCCCTGGCAAGGAAAACTGCCCCTAAAAGGGTAAAAAATCAGCAATAATCAACGGCATAAGGATCCAGAAGGCAATGAAAATTACCACATTAATTACACACCAAGGGCATCCACATGACGCATGTCTTGTAATTGGAAAAGTGTGATGATGACCTTCCTACTGGCACAAGTTTCCGGGTTAGTCCCCCACTCGAATCTCTGGGAGGATACTGCCAAGGGGGAGGTGACCATGAGTAAAAGAATGAATAACCGACGATCGTGTAACATTCTACGAGTCGGAGAATGGAATTTCCGAAGTCTGAATTTGACAGCGAAGTTGACAATTGAAAAGGAAAATGCAAAGGCTCAGTCTTGATATAGTGAGAGTTAGTGAAATGAAATAGAACTAAGGTAAGAATATCTGGTCAGGCGACCACAGTGTAATATCAACAGCAGCAGAAAATAGTGCAACGGGAATAGGATTCGTCGTGGATAAGAAGCTAGCGCAGAGAGTGAGCTACAATGAGCAGTTCAGTGGCAGGATTATTCTCATCAAAAGAATAGACAGCAAACCAATGGAAACAACGATAGTTAAGTATACATGGCTACATCACAAGCATAAGATGAAGAGGTAGAGAAACTGTATGAGGGTATTGAACATGTAATTCAGCATGTAAAGGGAGATGAAAATCAATCATGGTGACTGGGTGTGGCGAAGGAGAAGGAAAAGAACACAGAGTTATGAGACAATATAGGCTTAGTGTTAGGTATGTAAGAGGAAAACGACTAATTCGGATGTCAATAAATTTCAGCCAGTAAAAGCGAATACATTGTTCAAACATCACAAGAGGATCTTGTATATCTGAAAAGGGCTTGGAGATATAGGAAGATTCCAGCTAGATTACATCACGGTCAGAAAGAGATTCTGAAATGAGATATGAGATTGTAAGGCATAGTCAGTAGCAGATATAGACCATTTAATAATGTTGAAGAGCACACTGAAGTTTAAGAGACTTGTCTGGAAGAATCAATGTGTAAGGAAGTGTGATACTGTTGTACTTAGGAATTTCGGAAAAATGTCATATACACAACCCAGAATATAATAAAGGCAGAGAGGTGCGAATACTATCAAACACTCAGCTTAGCAACTCATGAATCCAAGTTGCTGATAAGAATAATATATAGAACAATGGAAAAGAAGGCTGATGATCTGTTAAATGACAATCGGCCTTTCTTTCGGAAAGGTAAAGGCACCAGAGAGGCAATTCTGAAGTCGTTGTTGACAGTGGAAGCAAGACACAAGATATTAGAAATTCTCAGAAAAAGTGGTGTAAGCTACAGGAAACAACGGGTAACATACAATATGTATAAGAACCAAGATTTACGGGACAAACTGAATGGAATGAATTGTGTAAGCAGTACTGAATATTAACTGAAAATAAATCGAAGAAAGACGCAATTCAATATAGGATTAAACAGCCAACCGGTTGCACATAAACGGTAGGTACATTGACGTAGGTTTCGACATCTACCAGGGGTGCCTTCATCAGAATGAAATGTTGCTAAATCGTAAAATTACAATGCTAAAAAATAGAATGTAGAGCACCTGTGCTCAAGTCAAAAGGAAAGTATAACGTTCTGGCCTTTGCCACATGTGCTCAACTGGGAACAACATCAGACTTGCTCCAAATTCTATTGCTTTTTAGCAATGTAATTTTACGATTTAGCAACACTTCATTGTATGAAGATAGCCGTAGTAGGTGTCGAAACCTAGGTCAATGTACCTACTGTTTATGTGCAACCGGTTGGCTGTTTAATCCTATATTGAGACTAGTGTAAGGTTGCTGAATAACAGCCACGTTTGAATACTGACAGAGTCCATAGCCTTTACTCTTGCACATTTCTTGATTCCCGCACAGGGAGGGACAAATATTTTATCGTCATTTTAGTCCGTCGACGCATGGATACAAAACTGATTGTTATAATTTCATACAGTTATACAATGTCTGCTTCTACAGTGTCTGTAATACATGCATGTCTGCAAGATATTGTAATGTGAAGATACAGATACTGTATGAGCACAGACGTTGTAACTCTCAATGATGTTTTCGTGCATCGACGGGCTAAAATGACGACAGAATATTTGTCATCCCTGTGCGGGACTCAAGAACTATGCAAGGGTAAGGGCTGTGGACTCTGCTACATACCGCAAGTTCGCGTCGGTTCTGGAGGATTCCTTGGATAGCAGATGTCGTTAAGGCGACTGCTCGCTATAAACGGGAATTTCGGGTTCGAGTCTCGCTCCGGCAAAAATTTTCATCAGTCACAAACACCTGCGGCCATCCGGATTCGCAAAATGCGAATCAATGCAACCTATTTCCATTTGCACCCGCTTAAGTAGTCGAACCTTGGTCCCCTCTACAATTTTTGCCCCCATACTTCCCTCCATTACCAGACTTATGTATCTTTAATGCCGCAGGATGTGTTCTATCAACTGAAACCTTCTTTTAGCCATGTAACGCCGTAAATGTCTTTTCTTTCCAAATCCATTCAGTACTCTTCATTCTACATCAGTATATCATTCAACAATTATCATTCTTCTGATTATCAAAAGAAATTTGAACAACGATCAAGATGCTTGTACACACGTAAGACATGCCTCTTGTAAGACTGATTGACTCGATCGCCGAACATCTAAGCAAGGCACTGTAAATTTTCTTCAAGTTTCTTCAGTACTTGTCGTAGTCCTACTTTTTCTCGCTTCGATAGTGCAAACATAGTGCCGTATTTTTTACTCGCTCGTAGATCATTTCTAGAAAATTCCGCCCAGTCTACCTAAGCACGGCCGCCATGTCGCTAAAAATTGAAGAGGAAGCAACTAAGCGTGTATGGTGAGTGCTTGCCTCGCTGGATGGAGGCCGACCGCTTGGTAACTTGTCGCTCGTCGCTATCGACTGCTCTTATCATGAAAACCTTAGCGTCCGGACGAACAGGAAATCCGTCTATCTCTTCACCTCTCTTTGGCGTTCAATGTAAACTGCTCTTATTTTCCTGGCCTGACGATAGTGACATAGTAAGCAGCCATTTGTGACAGTGCATCTTCCCTTATTTCTAAAGCACAGAGACAGTTGTAAAACAAGCAAAACACGTGAAGAAGTTCTACTTTGCAGCTCTTTGTTCTAAATACACCTACAAGTGCTCAAGTGTATAGGGTGCACATTACTGAAAAAGTTTTGCCGCAAAAATTCTGTCAAATTGTGAGTGCTGTAACATGACAACTTGGAGTACGAATGGAAAATAATCTTTTGAAAATCTACGTTCCTCCAGTAATCAGCTTGAAATGCATGCTTCAGGTAATAGACTGGAAATCGATCTGATATGTGCATTTGTTCACATCTGCGATTCCCTAACAAAAATCTGGCGAGCCACTCGACTTACTGAAATGCCAAGATTATCTCTTAGATTACTCAGTAACTGGAGGGAACAACCTGGTCCCTTGTGAGACAATGAAGAAAGCTGTCTGTAAAAGAACACAGTGTTATCTAAGACACGAAAGACTGCCACTACACACCCACTATACACGAATAAAAGCTTTGGCCATCCTTATCTCGCGCCCTCTGCGAAAGCAATAACAAGATCCTAACAGGAATGTCACTGAATACTACATTTCCCCTAAAGATTCGGTGTTCAGTCTTCAGAACTTTCCAGAATTTTTCTGTCACTAATCTCTTTCTCGACACAGTGCAATTATTTGTGTATGTGAGGAAAGCAAAGACGCACCGTCGTTCTGACTACACGATAAACTGCAGCCCCCATAGCAGATGCCCTATCTTCCCGTCCCTTCTTCTATTTTCCACATGTTCCATTCTCACTGATGCTGCGGAGAATCTCGAATCTCTCCAGTCCTTACCAGTTCACCTAATTTTCAACATTATTGTACAGAACCAAATGCTTCGATTCTCTTCTGTTCCAGTTTTTCCACCGTCCATGATTCACTACCTCATAATGTTGTACTCCAAATGTTCATTCTCAGAAATTCCTTCCTCAGGTTAAGGCATATGTTTGTTACTAGCATGCCGCGCGGAGTGGCCTCGCGGTTTGAGGCGTCACGTCACGGATTGCGTGGCCGCTCCCACCGGAGGTTCGAGTCCTCCTTCGGGCATGGACGTGTGTGTGTTGTTCTTAGCATAAGTTAGTTTAATTAGTGTGTAAGTCTAGGGACCGGTGACCTCAGCAGTTTGCTCCCTTAGGAATTCACACTAGCAGATCTCTTTTTGCCAGAAATATCCTCTTTACTTGTGCTGATATGCTTTTTACGTCCCCCTTGCTTCGTCCGTCATGTGTGATTTTGATTCCATGGTAGCATGTGTGTGTGTTGTTCTTAGCATAAGTTAGTTTAATTAGTGTGTAAGTCTAGGGACCGATGACCTCAGCAGTTTGCTCCCTTAGGAATTCACACTAGCAGATCTCTTTCTGCCAAAAATATCCTCTTTACTTGTGCTGATATGCTTTTTATGTCCCCCTTGCTTCGTCCGTCATGTGTGATTTTTCTTCCATAATAGCAGATTTCCTTAACTTCATCTACTTTTTGTCACCAATTTTGACTTTAAGTTCATCGCTAATCTCATATCTTTGTTGCTTCTCATTACTTTCCTCTTTCTTCAGTTTAGCCACAATCCATATTCTGTAATAAGCATTTAATGTAATATACAGAGGCTGTCGTCCTTTTTCACTTTCACTACGTCATCAGTGATTTATCATTGATATCCTTTCGGCTCAAATGGCTCTGAGCACTATGCGACTTAACTTCTGAGGTCATCAGTCGCCTAGAACTTAGAACTAATTAAACCTAACTAACCTAAGGACATCACACACATCCATGCCCGAGGCAGGATTCGAACCTGCGACCGTAGCGGTCGCTCGGCTCCAGACTGTAGCGCCCAGAACCGCACGGCCACTCCGGCCGGCTTATCCTTTCGGCCTGAACTGTAATACAAGTTATGAACTTTTCTTTTATATCAGTCACTGCTGCTTCGATGTATACAGTAGATTGAACATTAGGGGAGAAACACCGGAATCCGTTTCTTACACCCTTTTTAATCCGAGCATTTAGTTCTTGATCTTCCATTCCTGCTCCTCCTTCTTGGTTCTTGTACTTACTGTACATCACTCGTTCTTCCCTATAACTTACTCCTATTTTTCTCAGAATTTCGAATATATTGCACCTTCTACGTTGTCGAACGCATTTTGCAGGTCAAGAGACCCCGTGAAGGTATCTTGATTTTTCATGCTTCCATTATCAATCTCAATGTCAGAACTGCATCTCTGGTGCGCTTACGTTTCCGAAAGCAAAACTGACGATCATCCAACTCCTCCTATATTTTCTTTTCTATTCTTCTGTGTACTATTCTTATTATCAAATCGGATGCATGAGCTGTTAAGCTGACGGTACGATAGTTCTCGCACTTACCTGCTCTTGCCATCTTCAGGATTGTGTACGTGATATTTTTTCCGAAAGTCTGAGTATGTCTCCAGTCTTATAAATTCTGCACGCCAACTTGAAATGTCATTTTGTTGCTACTTCCCCCAGTGCTTTCAGAAATTCCTCGTGAAAACCTTCAGAATGCTTCTCCATTGCACTCTTAATGTTGATGCCATTGCGTTTAATTTCACCGAATGTTGTCTTGACTTTTCTGTATGATGGATCAGTCCTTCCGACAAAAGTTTCTTTTTTGGTTTCTTCATACATTTCTTGCAACCAATTCACTTTGGCTTCCCAACACTTCCTATTTATTTCATTCCTAAGTGACTTATGCTGCTGTATTCCTGTCTTTCACTGTATAATTTTATATTTTCTTCTTTTGTCGATCGACAGAAGTATATCTTCAGTCACTCTTGCCTTCTTTGTATCTATGGTTGTCTGTCCAGATTTTGTGTTTTCCCGCTTTAGAGATGTCCGCTCCTCTTCAACTGAACTGCCTAGAGTACTATTGATTTTCGCAGTATCTGGCAACCTTCGGGTACTTCAAACGCACCTGATCCTTTTTTAGCACCTCAGTATCCCACTTTTTTCCACAATTATTCTTGCAGGCGATTCTCTTAAATTTCAGTCTGCTCTTCATCATTACTAAATTGTTATTCGAGTCTATATCTGCTTCCGGGTACGCCTTACAATGAGGGATCTGGTTTCAAAATTTCTTTTTTATCAAGAGGAAATCCAGCAGGAATCTTTCTTTGTCTACAGAAGTTTTCAAATATTCCATAATTGACTGCGTAAATTGCAACGTGGTGCCAGGCGCGTCAAAATGTTTTGCCAATTCATTCTAAATGTTTTGTCTAAAAACGTGTACAAATTATTTGAAATAGTTTCACGGAGACTGTAGGTAGCAAACTCCTAAAGATGTGGCAACGATGATCGCCATATATAAAGGTTTCTCTGATACCACTACCAGTCACTAAATTTGTTGACTACTTAAATTATTTTATTAGCAACATGTTTCGGGATTAGACGACCTCTTCGTCAGGCTTCAGCGGCAGTCAGATACATTTAACTCAAGCGTACATAGTTATTAAAGTTTTTCTGTATAGTCTTGGCACATTCTGTGGTCATTCTGTGAAGAAAGGAAAAGATAATTTAATAAGAGGCGATGACTCTTTGTACGTTGGTCTGCTATTCACATGAAAAAATTTTAAATAATCACTCAATTTATTCACATGAAGTGACTGTCTTTTCTTGATGTGTTCAGGAGTCTCCATTTCTACAGATCTTTTGAGCCTGTTAGTCATTGTTCACAAACTTCTACAGGTGACATGGTATGACAGATTACAAATAACTGAACAGTGCAGAAAAAACAGATAGCGATCAAAACAAAACTTGTTTCGATTTGACTATCAATATGTCGATCCTGGTGTTGCCAGTCACTTGCAGTGTTTTCTGGCCGACGTGGCTGTCGCATCACTTGCGTTGGTCGACGATAACAAAATGAGAGACTGTCAAAATTTTCGTATGTTAAAAATTAAAGTTTTTTTAAAAAACAATTACAAAGTATTGGTGTGATCTACATTCATATATAATCTTAATTTTTATGTATTTTATATTTTGCGAGTATTGAGTCGAATTTGGTTAAGAAATCCGAGTTCTTCAACTCCATCATTTCATTTAGGATTTCGATTTTCCATTTTTGGCCTTAGACAAATATTTCCAGTCATGGCCTTAAACTGATAGTCAGCAGTATACAAAAGGCTGCAAAACAACCTGTTCAGTAGTCTGGACAAGCCGGTAAACATTTACCTCAAATAGATACTTGAAAAAGTTAACTTAGGATAGGATCAAACAGAGGAACTATGGTCCATATACAGGGACATAGTCGACTGAGCTCTTCCTGTACCCTGTAAACTCACCCCCTTAAAAGATCCCTTTGGAGAAGGTGTAAAACTGCTACTGGACGGTCATACGACGGAAGTCCTGGCAGTGAAGTGGTGTGTATATGCCGCTCGGTTGTCTGGAATCAGAGCAGTAATATGGCTGACAGAATGTTAGGTCGGAACAATTGCGTTTGGACGAATCCATGAACACACCGTGAATGAAGGTATCCTATTTGTTGGCGCATCAACGCGGACTACCTATAAGACATGGTATACCACACGCACGCATGTAACATGGCGTAAGAACAGTGGTCGTAAGCTCTTCAAAGAGCTAGGTAACACAGAAAACGTACAGTAACTGACCTGAGATAGCCCAATAAGGCGTTTAACTTGCAGGGTGTGGATGGTATAGTTGAGGTTGAAGGCAGTTGTATGACGCTTTAGGGGTGTTTCTCGAATTACAACTTGGTCGCACTCATTCTGGTAACCTTGAACTAAGATGTTTATTTCAACTTCCTTGCTGACCATCTGTTGACTATTCTTCTGCAACGTCATGGTGAGTATGCTATTGACACTCCCAACATGACAACAGCTGTGCTAGAGTGAGATTTTCACTCTGCAGCGGAGTGTGCGCTGATATGAAAATTCCTGGAAGATTAAAACTGTGTGCCGGACTGAGACGCGAACTCGGGACCTTTGCCTTTCGCGGGCAAGTGCTCTACCATCTGAGCTACCCAAGCACGACTCACGTCCCGTCCTCACAGCTTTGCTTCTGCCAGTATCTCGTCACCCTAAACTTCACAGAAATTCTCCTGCGAACCATGCAGAACTAGCACTCCTGGAAGAAAGGATATTGCGGAGACATGGCTTGGCCACAGCCTGGGGGATGTTTCCAGAATGAGATTTTCACTCTGCAGCGGAGCGTGCGCTGATAAGAAACTTCCTGGAATATTAAAACTGTGTACCTGACTGAGACTCAAACTCGGGACCTTTGCCTTTCGCGGGCAAGTGCTCTACCATCTGAGCTACCCAAGCACGACTCACGCCCCGTCTTCACAACTTTACTTCTGCCAGTACTCGTCTCCTACCTTCCAAACTTCACAGAAGTTCTCCTGCTGGTAGAGCACTTGCCCACGAAAGGCAACGGTCCCGAGTTCGAGTCTCGGTCAGGCACACAGTTTCAATCTTCCAGAAAGTTTCAACAGCTGTGCTGTCAGGACTGCACTCATACGAGGTGTGGCCAAAAAGTAACGGGAAATTTTCTAATTTCGCGGGCTTTATACATCCGATTTTCAGATTTTTTATCTTGTTGGTAAACGTGTTTTACTATATGTTTGCATTTTCAGGCTTTTTGAATAGTTAGTTTATATTTGCAAGTCGAAAAAGTTACACTATTTTCGAGTGCTTGGCGAATTTTTACTTTCGAAAAAGGTGAATCGAATAATTTGGATTAATTTTTTTCTTTTTTGAAAAATGGAATAAAGTGTAGTACCGCATTCCAAATGTTGACTGTGGCTTTTTTTGAATCGGCTATGAGTAAGACAAGAGTTTACGAGTGGTACAAACGTTTCAAAGACGGTTGCCCTAGTATATCAGTTACTTACGACAGTGTGTAAGAAGTAATGAACATTGTTCTGGAATGAATGTTTTGGACATGAAACGTGTAGCTGCAAAATTTGTTGTTCGGAAATTTTTGAGTTTCGACCAAAAACGACGTCGCGTAGACATCGGTCAAGAATTGCTGAATGAAGACGACAACGGCCCAGAACTTCTAAAGAAGGTTGTAAAACGTGACGAGACATGGGTATACGGGTATGACGGCGAAACCAAGGCACAACCGTCCCAATGGAAACTGCCCAAAAAGCCAAACCTTACAAAAAAAACTGACAAGTTCGATCACATAGGACGGTTCTTTTCACTGTTTTCTGCACTTACAAGTGGTAGTGCATCATGGATTCCTGCCTTATGGCCATATAGTCAATCAGGAAAATTACCTGGAAGTTATGGGCCGTTTGCGTGAAGCACTCCGAAGAAAACGACCAGAATTGTGGCAAAACCACTCGTGGAAATTGCATCATGATATTTCTCCCGCTCACATCTTAACGTTTGTTCATGATTTTTTTGGCAACAAACGATAGCGTTATGTTCCGTCAGCCGCCGTATTCGCCGGATATGGCCCCCTGCGACTTCTTTCTGTTCCCGAGGCTGAAGAAAATCATGAAAGAACGTTGTTTAGCCACCTTTGACGACATAAAAACAGAATCGCTGAACACCGTACCGAAAAGTGAGTTCCAGAAGTGCTTCCAGGTTTGAAAAAAAAAAAAAAGCGCTAGCACAAGTCTGTTTTATGTGTGGGGCATTACTTTGAAGTGAAAGTATTTGATGTTGATGAATAAATACAGATTATTTAAGAAAAACAAAAATTCCCATTACTTTTTGACTCCTCCTCGTAGGTGGGTCCCACCAAGGTACCATATTACACCTGGACTGGTCCGCTAAATAACCCGGTCTTAATCCACAGGAAGTATCCGCAGTATTTGAAACAGCAGATGAAATGTACCAGTGAACATACCGACAATTAGGAGGTCTACGGTATCTATCTGTGAGTGGCTTCAGTTGCATAAGGCATATGTGAAGAAACTTTTGGACTCTCTTCCGTTATCAAGGGTAAATTATAGTCTTCCCAGAGTGACTTCTTTTTTGTCCACTGTGCGTACTTTGCAATATATATGTAGATGGCACAAGTTCCCATTGGTATACAAATTATTCTGGGATGTATGTTGAAATAGTGTCTGCTTTATAGTAGGTACGAAACACTGCTTAGAACCAGAGACTAATGCCATCTGAAATGTACTTTGGTTGTCAGATGGACAATTCATAAGACTACCATAGAAATGCTAACGTAGTACATCTCCAAAAACGTCAACAAGCTTCGGACGTATGTTAAGGTTTACAGTGGGGCAAAAATTAGTGTCCAAATACAGCTTGATAACTCTCGGACTTGAAACAGCAACAGCAGAATGAAAGCAAGATTTCTGAACTCAAATAGTGTCAAAAAACGACTGAAATCGACATCTACAATGCCTGATTTTGTATGGCGCCACACAATACTCTTAGCGTCAATTCCGGAAATAGTTAACCTGCAAAATCATTTCGCGCTCATCCAACATCGAATATCCGTAGATAGATATTCTTATAATGAAATGGATTTCTGATTTCAAGATAATTTTGATACTGTACAGCACCAACGCCAGCTGAAGATATTATGTGTCTATGCGTTGAGGCCTTCTTAACAGACAGAATACAGTGTCTTATCTACTATATGTAGACATTAAGCATCACAGATCTAATTTCTGGATTCCCCTAGTGAAGTGTGATACGACTGGTACTGTTCAAGTTATAAATGATGCGGTGGATACTGTTTGAAGCGAGCACAGGCGTTTCACAAACGGCTCCGTTATCTGTAGAACAGCGGTAATATCCAGCTAGATCCTGACAAGATATCAGCCAACTGCAGATATTATCAGCTATCTGCTGATGTAGAGGAACAGAAAGTTGTGCACCCGGGGAAATATGAGAATGTAGTTGTACCCTTTCACTGCGCGATTAGTAGTCTAAGTCACAACCTGGCAGCTGAGAATTCGTAACTGGAACTCACTCAATGCCTTGCAGAAAGCTATTTAGAGAAGTCCAAGATCAGATTTACAGAGTGGTATATATTTACATTTGTCTCCAATATATGAGTCCCATAGGGCGTGGAATTAAATGGTTCAAATGGCTCTGAGCACTATGGGACTTAACTTCTGAGGTCATCAGTCCCCTAGAACTTAGAACTAATTAAACCTAACTAACCTAAGGACATCACACACATCCATGCCCGAGGCAGGATTCGAACCTGCGACCGTAGTGCGCGTGGAATTAAAGTTAGCCCACCAGCAGCAAATACAATCATATATGAGCAGTTAGTCTTTCCAAAGCTGGTCACTGAAAGATTCCGTAAAAGAACTTTATAAAAGTTTTTTTTATATAAAATAATCAGCTCCTAGACAGCTTTGGCGACTGTTCTGTATCTTATTCCCGTTCGCTAATCTGCAGGTAACAGTCAGAAAGTGTAATATCGGTAACGGCTTCATTTTTTTTAAATGGAAATACTGAAATGTAAGTTTAATGAAACGAATCCAATAATGTTTAACTCTTCAAAATCCGATTACAGTACTAGTTTCGGAGTAATTACATTACTATTTTAGAGCTTAGAATCTATCTGTTTTGAACATGAAACAGACTGCTGTCGAATGCGGAAGTTCGTGATTTATTATCCAAATAACAAAATACGTCACCTCTATTAAAAGAGAAGTTCAGTGTCTTGCACCACCGCGATCCGAAAATAAAGGGGCACAGAGGAAATGAAGCTTTCACTCTGTCCTGGTGCGAGATAAGGATAATAGGTCCTTTCTTCAGATAATTCTCTTAACCTATGAAGCTGCCTTTATGAATGGTGGAAAGCTATAAGTAAGAAATACGAACTATTGGGCCGCTAACAATCCGAACTGATTGAGAGAGGCCCGAAAGAAAAAAATGAAAAAAACAAGCAAAAATTAACAAGAAAAAATTAGTAAAATCCACCAGTCAAGTGAAGAATTAGAATTGGTTTTGCGAATCATTCTGGTGTAAAGATATGCATTATTTAGTCAGCTCTATTTAGCAGATTATGCTGTGCATGTAAGTACACGTAAATGAAAGCAAATGTAATCCGTGGAGTTAAATATGACATAAATGTTATGTATAATTGAATTTTAAATTGTTTGAAGTTATTGATACTTCCAATGAAGGTACTCTTTGCACGCAATACGGAAAACTAAGTCTGTTAGCATCCGGAGAAATCTTAACAGCTAATCCCTCGGCTACTGCTCCGAGAGTCTTCTTAGAGCGAAGAGGTGATACATATTGTGTCAGGCCAGGGGTTTAAGAGCTCGTGTTCAAATAACACTGCTAGAAATTGCTTATCTCTGAAATAAATTACAACGTTAAACAATGGCTACTACTGTTGCCCAGAGTGTAATTTGATTGCCAAAGTTTGCAGCAAGAAGAATAAACATATTAGCAGCTCGAATTTCAGCTACTCTACGATTCAGCGCTAGGGAGACGAGAAGCCAAGAAAATGTGGGAGCGCTGTACTGGGGCTGAGGATGCGAACTGCCCTGGCTCAAACATTTAATTATACATAAGTAGATACAATAAATTCAAATTATATTTCATGCCTTTTTTAAGACACCTACGATTTCAAAGGCAAATTAGTTTCCTGACAAAAATACTGCTTAATATTTGAAATTCGCCTACAATCGTTAGAGCTCTCACAAAATATATTGCTTCTCACGATATGTGCACGGAAGATCTCTATTTCAGACGCCACAGTGACACACGCGACTTGACGAACAGTGTCTTTTCGAGGGAACAAAGAGATTACTTGACACGGAAACTTCTCAGAATAATGTCTGATTTATAGAGATATAGTATTCCTACTTCCCTGTAAACACAAGATTTACAAAATTTGTGCTCGTTCAACGCAAACTGTCCCAGACAAATCTTGATGAATAGTCCGGATGTCTGGTTTAAACAATCAGATCACCTTGAATATGACTACAGTGTCGAGATACCGGTAACTTCCAAGAATGATTGCCTATCGAACGCGCAGGCCACTAACGATATACAACGAACATGCATCTCGATGTCGACCATACGACTCTGGTAGTACGAATTATGGTTAAATTTTTCGTGCGCTGCCGGAGGATCATAGCTTTTCTTTTTCGGTTGTGAATAGCAATGAGTGAAAGCCAAGCTGGAGCATTTGTCCTGCTCACCACCCTAACATGAAGCTAAAAATTTGCGTACGATATGTAAAAAATATTTATCTATCAAAATTCGTATTAACTTCCAAAATTACCGGACTAAATAATACATTGTCGAAGATGCATTGTTGATATGCCCCC
This sequence comes from Schistocerca cancellata, assembly GCF_023864275.1. Classification (NCBI taxonomy): domain Eukaryota; kingdom Metazoa; phylum Arthropoda; class Insecta; order Orthoptera; family Acrididae; genus Schistocerca; species Schistocerca cancellata. The sequence goes on from NC_064631.1 coordinate 399,422,553, forward strand.
CTCGGCTAGCAGCTGACTCCGCTCCACGCGCTACGCCAAGTTGTCAAAAGTGCATTGACAAGGTAACCGCGATCCATTGCCATTGTTTCTCAAGTTTGAGTTGTTTTATGTGTTCTTAATGTTCCTGTTTGTGAGTGAATAGTGGTATAGCTATTTACTTTAAAGCAATTTGAATTAAACTGCAATAAGCTGGCTACCTGAAATTGATATGAGAAACTTTTTAGCACAACAAGAGATACGTACATACTTGTATTAACGTAATTGCTATAATGTTCTGATTAGTTATGTAAGTGAACTGGTCTGGATTAAACGTCTATTTATTTTTTTGTTAGCTTCAAAAATTTTTGTAACCGAAGTATATCTAATCGTGTTAATATCATAAACGCGAAATTTTATGAAGATGGCTGAATACTGAAGGGATTTTCATGAAACTGTGCAGTAATATAGCTTATACATCAGAATAACACAGAGACTACTTTTTATTGCTATGTGATATCTCATTCCCACCGGAAAATCGAATAACGCGGAAGAAGATGCTGTATGGAAAGTTAGTAATACCTATATCCATCATGATCAAATGTTTATTCTCTATCCTATTTTTATATCAGCATTTTTACTTGTCAGTGTATTTTTTTAAGTAGTTGTTTTCGAATACTTTGCTTTACTTCAGATATTGCTTTTCGAACAAAACCCTGCCCTATATTTATTACCTACTAACTACATTTAATGATTATTTAAAAATTTTGCATAGTTATTTTTTAAAATTTTTTGGTATTATAGTCGATGATACCAATTCGAAAATAAAATGGTAAGAACATTATTTAGCCTAGACTAGATTTCAGTTAACTATACCTATATAATACTTTTTAGCGAAGCAGGGTAAGAAGAGGAAACAATCAGATAAAAATAATAGTGGCGAAAGTGATAGTGGCAGATCCTGTTTCCACTACATCAGTGTCAAGTGAAGTTAGGCTGCCATCTGGATCTGGTGGACAGAATCGACATCTCAAAACCACAAATCATCAGCTACAGCTAAGAAAAGTTGTGTTGAAAATGTGCCATTCAATGTACAGTTGATTTCTGCCCACCAAAAAGAAATGGGAGCCAACAAGAATGTCGTCGGATCAATAATTTCTACTGTGATGTTCTGTGGTACTCAAGACCTACCTCTAAGGGGCAAATGACAACATGAAGGAGGTTTTGAAGAACTTATAAAATTTAAAATTGGATCTGGTGATCAAATTATGAAAGAATACGCAGAAAACTGCACAATAAATGCCACATACACTTCTCCAAAAATTCAGAATGAAATAATTAATTTATGCGGGCAGACAAGAGCTGTGACCTAGCAGAAAAGAGCAACTTTCATTTGGCTTTTCATGAGGAAAAGATGATGGTTCGTGAAGAGTTTCTTAAAAAAAAAAAAAGGTTAAAATGGCTCTGAGCAGTATGCGACTTAACGTCTGAGGTCATCAGTCCCCTAGAACTTAGAACTACTTAAACCTAACTAACCTAAGGACATCACACACATCCATGCCCGAGGCAGGATTCGAACATGCGACCGTAGCGGTCGCCCGGTTCCAAACTGTAGCGCCTAGAACCGCTCGGCCACACAGCCCGGCAGAGTTTCTTCGTTTTGTGGAACTGACAGCCATGGATGCGAAATCTATTTACGGTTAACACAGGTCTAGATTTCGAAAATTGGCGTAGGACAAGACTATGATGGGTGTTCGAGTATGTCAGGAAAGGAAGGTGGTGTTCAGAAAATTATACAAAAGAAATATAAAAAGGTGCTGTTTTCTCACTGCGCTAGCCGCAAAATAAACTTAGTTGTGCATGACGTTAACCAAATACCGGTAATACGAAATGCAGTCACCAAAATAAAAGAAATAATAAATTTCTTTCGAGAGTCGGCCCTTTGTAGAAACTGCTTACGAAATATTCTAATGCTCTATGAAACTAGATGGTCCCATAAATATAAAAGTATCAGTATTTTCAAAGATAATTATGTCCAGGTGGACATGGTACTTTCGACACTTTTAAAAGGCGGTATCATTTCAAACAGAATATCTGCTTTTTAGTTGCATTGCGCCGCTACAAATTATGAATTTTTTAGTATTTGTTTCATGTGTTTGTTTTCATAGTAAAATATTCTGCACTGCTGCTGCCGATAGTAAATGCTCTGCAGTCTAAACTTCAGTGTGCAAACCATATCAGAAGAATAACTGACACTTTGAGGAAACATTGTGAAAGCGCCGATGTTCAAAGCGAGAGCTTAATAGCCGAAGCAGAAACAATCTCCAACGATCTTGAGATGGATACTAAAATGCCACGGATAGGCAGACACATCTTGCAGATCCTCCGGCACTGACTGCTAGCGAGTTTTGGAAGAGATTTCCTTCCTAGATTCTTCAATTATGGCTCTCGAGCAACATATTTCCGAGGATAATTTACCTGCATACTCTCACTGCTTGCATTACACCCTCACATAATACTTCAAATGTCGTATCAAGACTTTTTAAGAGAAACAGAACCTTCTTGCAGATATTACGATTTTAGTGGTTTTCTTGGCGAGAGGAACTGTGGCAGAATATGTGGGAACAAAAATACGTGACACAGAGCGAACTGAAGGAAATGGAGCTTGTTGCGCTGGTTAATGAAACACAACTGCTATACCCAGCCATAAAACAGGCAGTTCACATTTCACCCGCGCAGCCCGGCACAACATATGCCAACGATAGAGCTCCCACGAAGAATCAAGACTTGCTTACGTTTGACAATGACGGAAAACCGTAGGCTTCTGCGTGATGAATGTGCATAGAAAAAGGGTTCTAGGAGCATAAAATAAATTTGAAACTCAAATCTTAACCATGTTTTGCCAGAATCCTCGTAAGTTATTGTTGAAGTAAAATTAGTTAATAACTTATATGAATAAATATTTTTTAATTCGTATCACTTATCGAATTTTCTTACTTTTGCCCCACCTCTAAGCAAAGGCTAGGTACGCCCATATGGAAAGTTGTTTGGCTGGGACTTCGGACAGCTTCCAGGTGAGGATAGCAGGAATTGTGTAGAATGTCATGGACTCAACTCCGTAAAGATTCGGAAGAAATTTGCGGATGCTGATTTTCTTTTGCAGTTGTACTGCGTGCAGTGTAACAACGAACATCTATAAGAACACATGGTTTGGCAGTACTAAGTTATCCACAGAGAACAGCATTTTTTTAGTTTCGTGTAGGATCAGAGACGATACGCTGCAAGCGACAGCAGCTGATGCACAACTGTCCACGAACACCGTGTGCGACTACTACGGTTTCTGCCGAGAAGTCTGTTCCTTCATAGTCACGAACGAGGGTGTTCAATCGGTGGGCAAAATAAGGTTGTCACAATAAACGTATCGCATATAGCTACCAGGAAATACCAGAGCGGACGTCAGTTGAAAAATGAAGTTGACATACACTCCTGGAAATGGAAAAAAGAACACATTGACACCGGTGTGTCAGACCCACCATACTTGCTCCGGACACTGCGAGAGGGCTGTACAAGCAATGATCACACGCACGGCACAGCGGACACACCAGGAACCGCGGTGTTGGCCGTCGAATGGCGCTAGCTGCGCAGCATTTGTGCACCGCCGCCGTCAGTGTCAGCCAGTTTGCCGTGGCATACGGAGCTCCATCGCAGTCTTTAACACTGGTAGCATGCCGCGACAGCGTGGACGTGAACCGTATGTGCAGTTGACGGACTTTGAGCGAGGGCGTATAGTGGGCATGCGGGAGGCCGGGTGGACGTACCGCCGAATTGCTCAACACGTGGGGCGTGAGGTCTCCACAGTACATCGATGTTGTCGCCAGTGGTCGGCGGAAGGTGCACGTGCCCGTCGACCTGGGACCGGACCGCAGCGACGCACGGATGCACGCCAAGACCGTAGGATCCTACGCAGTGCCGTAGGGGACCGCACCGCCACTTCCCAGCAAATTAGGGACACTGTTGCTCCTGGGGTATCGGCGAGGACCATTCGCAACCGTCTCCATGAAGCTGGGCTACGGTCCCGCACACCGTTAGGCCGTCTTCCGCTCACGCCCCAACATCGTGCAGCCCGCCTCCAGTGGTGTCGCGACAGGCGTGAATGGAGGGACGAATGGAGACGTGTCGTCTTCAGCGATGAGAGTCGCTTCTGCCTTGGTGCCAATGATGGTCGTATGCGTGTTTGGCGCCGTGCAGGTGAGCGCCACAATCAGGACTGCATACGACCGAGGCACACAGGGCCAACACCCGGCATCATGGTGTGGGGAGCGATCTCCTACACTGGCCGTACACCACTGGTGATCGTCGAGGGGACACTGAATAGTGCACGGTACATCCAAACCGTCATCGAACCCATCGTTCTACCATTCCTAGACCGGCAAGGGAACTTGCTGTTCCAACAGGACAATGCACGTCCGCATGTATCCCGTGCCACCCAACGTGCTCTAGAAGGTGTAAGTCAACTACCCTGGCCAGCAAGATCTCCGGATCTGTCCCCCACTGAGCATGTTTGGGACTGGATGAAGCGTCGTCTCACGCGGTCTGCACGTCCAGCACGAACGGTGGTCCAATTGAGGCGCCAGGTGGAAATGGCATGGCAAGCCGTTCCACAGGACTACATCCAGCATCTCTACGATCGTCTCCATGGGAGAATAGCAGCCTGCATTGCTGCGAAAGGTGGATATACACTGTACTAGTGCCGACATTGTGCATGCTCTGTTGCCTGTGTCTATGTGCCTGTGGTTCTGTCAGTGTGATCATGTGATGTATCTGACCCCAGGAATGTGTCAATAAAGTTTCCCCTTCCTGGGACAATGAATTCACGGTGTTCTTATTTCAATTTCCAGGAGTGTATTTGGGTATTTGGCGACACTGAAAGAGAATCCTGCAAGCGCTTTATAGTTAAGAGTTTATTCAAGGGGGAAGATCATTTGAGTCTTTCTGATAAAGCACTTATGTTGCCAGGCACGAATGTGATAACAGACGGCTTTGCGTCATACAACACCTTAAAGAAAGAAGGATCTCATCATGAATTTGTGAATCATCCCTTTGAGTTTGTGTCCTCGGACGATGCATCTGGCTGCACACGGAACACTGAACGCCTGTGGACATCTGTGAAATCGGCGACAAAAAGAGAAGGGCGTCCAGGAGATGGGGACTAATTCTACCTCTTCCAATACCAACCTTGAGGTTGTGTGGAAAAATTGACCCTCCTGAAACTCTCCCGATATTTCTAACTGGCGCAGCAACAGTGTAACTGCGTATGGGAAGGGATTGCTGCCAGCGGAATCAGAAATAGTTCGTGAAGAAGACGTGGCCGACGAGTAAAGGAAGAAAAGTTACTACTTCAAAAATGGTTCAAATGGCTCTGAGCGCTATGGGGCTCAACATCCGAGGTCATCAGTCGCCTAGAACTTAGAACTACTTAAACCTAACTAACCTAAGGACATCACATACATCCATGTCCGACGCAGGATTCGAACCTGCGACCGTAGCGGTCGCGCGGTTCCAGACTGAAGCGCCTAGAACCGCTCGGCTACACCGGCCGGCGTTACTACTTCATTTGTAAATAATTTACCTTAGTAAACGTTCATCTTTTGTCGTTTCTCTAGCGAACGCTATAAACAGTATCTTTAACCTGCGGTACCAGAGTCGTGTGGTCGCTATCGAGTTCCACATTCGATATATATCGACAGGCAGGGGTCTAGTTTAGCAGGGGATACAGCCCGTCGGCTTTGACCAATGACGTTAGAATTGGCCAGAGAGCTTGTATTACAAAGATGAAAGAGCTGAGAATAATGATCAGAGACAAAGGAATGCAAAAGAGAAAAACTGTACTTCACGTATATAAGGGCCAGTAGTATTTTCACGTTAATGATATCGCGTGTTTGTATTTTAGTATTTCTCCGCAAAATACAATGGAAAGAAATGAATGAAATATATTACTAGCAAAGAATACATCACGTTACATACATGTCAGTTGTATCTCGAAACTCTTTCGAACTGTATTGCTTAACTGCAGTACGGGATACAAGTTCAGCGAACGTCGATTTCTTAGTTTCAATTAGCACTGCTGTCCTGTTGTTCACTTGTACTAAGTATCCTCTGCTTCACTAAACCGTAAATGAAACACCGGATACAAATTAAAAGCTCATTCGAAGTGTGTTGCTTAAGTACAGTACGGAATACGAGTTTGTCGTAAGTCGATTTCTTTGTTTTCACTGACATTACTGTCCTGTTCTTCACTTGAACGAGGTATCCTCCGCTTCAGTAAACCGTAAGTTGAACATGGGATACAAATTGTAGATGTATTGTTTATTTCGTCTCCGCTGTTACTAACAGTCCTTTCTTACGTACATATTAGTACTACTGATGACAGAAGGACCTACGTATGTAATATATATATACCAGACTTGCGTTGACCTCTATATATGTACACAGGTAACGAAAAGGTGGAAATAGACGTAAGTTACATTTGCAACCTGTACCTCAATTGAACTATACGGAGACAATAAGACGACACATGCACAATCTATATCCCGTATTTCACTAAGGGGTACAGTTTTCTTGTTGCCTTGGACGCTAATTCGTTACTTGAGCTATATAGCTATACGCAACATTTGTATCTTGCTCGCCAATTGATACATATAGTGTCAGTGCAAAGGCGAAGTGAAGGACAGGATACAAATTTTAGTTGTGTCGTCAGTGTAAAGGCGAAGTGAAGGACGGGATACAAATTTTAGTTGTGTCAGGGGTTTCGCCTGTAACATAGCAAGTACACATTCGAAAATGTCGTACTGATACTAGTGCTGGGAAACTAAAGAAGATCGACAGCTGAGAAATTTGTATTACGTACTTCACAACACAAAAACACACATGATGGTGGAATAAAACAGTGAAATATGCCAAAATAGTGAAATACAGTGAAAGAAGCAAATGGAATAGTGAACTTACCACACGGAAATATCGAGGAATAACCGAAGCTCGCCTAGACAGACAGTAATGAAAATTACATACCCACAAACAGACAAATCCATTCCTACAAACGAAAATAAGACACTAAAAATTGTTCTACAGTAACAAATTAATACTCCAAATTACCTCCATATCATTACGAATAATTATTTTAATGTACAATGATAGCGCTTATCCAGAACACAGGACTATTTTATTATCTATGCTTCGAAGTGAAGACATTACTATCTATGACTAATGTATGACGTCATTGGTCAAAGCCGACGGGTTGTATCCCCTGCTTCACTAGACCCACAGGCAGTCATTCTTGGAAATTACCAGCATCCCTACATTCACTAAATATGTACAGACCTGTGAGAATATATATATTATGCATCTGCAGAAACATGCAATCGATTTGACGCCTGTGTTTAAGTAGCCACTGGCTGGCGGAACTGAGATGTTTTTTGACGGCTTACCTTCTGACTGCTAGCGTTGCTCCACGTTCTTACTGCATTTCACGGTTTCCTTAAGATTTTGCTGACTGTGGGCGAACGCATTCACGTTGCTCGCCAGTCGCCGCGTCCTGAACTGATGCTCGGCAACGGCCTGAGCCGCTGAAGGTAGAACGTCTATTGTTGAGGACTGCGTTGCGTCGCGATTTGTTGTTTAGGCTAAGAAGTTACGTGGAAAGTAAACACCACAAATTAAGGAAACCATCCAGCAATCTACATCTACACAGATACTCTGCAAATCACATTAAGTGCTTGGCAAAGGGTTCATCGAACCACCTTCACAATTCTCTGTTATTCCAATCTCGTATAGCGCGCGGGAAGAATGAACACCTATATCTTTCCGTACGAGCTCTGATTTCCCTTATTTTATTTTGGTGATCGTTCCTCCGTATGTAAGTCTTTGTCAACAAAATATTATCGCATTCGGAGGAGAAAGTAGGTGATTGGAATTTCGCGTGAAGATTCCGTCGCAACGAAAAACGCCTTTCTTTTAATGATGTCCATCCCAAATCCTGTGTCATTTCTGTGACTTTCTCTCCCATATTTCGCGATAATACAACATTTTCTTTGTGTTCCTTCCAATTTAAATTGTTCGTAATAGTAATTCCTACGTATTTAGTTGAATTTACGGCTTTTAGATTAGACTGATTTATCGTTTAACCAGAGTTTAACGCGTTCTTTTTAGCACTCATGTGGATGACCTCACACTTTTCGTTATTTAAGGTCAACTGCCACTTTTCGCACCATTTCGATATTTCCTCTAAATAGTTTTGCAGTTTGTTTTTATCTTCTGATGACTTTATTACTCGATAAACGACAGCGTCATCTGCAAACAACCGAAGACGGCTGCTCAGATTGTCTCCCAAATCGTTTATATAGCTAAGGAACTGCAAAGGGCCTATACCTTGGGGAACGCCAGAAATCACTTCTGTTTTACTCGATGACTTTCCGTCAATTACTACGAACTGTGACCTCTCTGACAGGAAATCACAGATACAGTCACATAACTGAGACGATATTCCATAAGCACGCAATTTCGCTACGAGCCGCTTGTGTGGTACAGTGTCAAAAGCCTTCCGAAAATCCAGAAATACGGAATCGATCTGAAATCCCTTATCAATAGCACTCAGCACTTCATGTGAATAAAGAGCTAGTTGTGTTTCACAAGAACGATGTTTTCTAAACCAATGTCGACTGTGTGTCGATAGACCATTTTCTTCGAGGTAATTCATTACGTATGAACGCAATATATGTTCTAAAATCCTGCTGCATATCGACGTTAACGATATGGGCCTGTAATTTAGTGGATTACTCCTACTACCTTTGTTGAATATTGGTGTGACCTGTGCAACTTTCCAATCTTTGGGTACAGATCTTTCATCGAGCGAACGGTTGTATGTGATTGTTAAGTATGGAGCTAATGCATCAGCATACTTCGAAATGAATCTAATTGGTATACAGTCTGGACCAGAAGACTTGCTTTTATTAAGTGATTTAAGTTGCTTCTACGTTACTCATGTTGGCAGCTGTTCTCGATTCGAATTCTGGAATATTTGCTTCGTCTGCTTTTGTGAAGGCATTTCGGAAGGCTGTGTTTAGTAACCCTGCTATCGCGCAGAGAAGGATTTGATTGTTTCTTGCAGGTAACATACTTCACATACGACCAGAATCGCTTTGGATTTGCTGACAGGTTTCGAGACAAAGTTTCGTTGTGGAAACTGTTATAAGCATCTCGCATTGAAGTCCGCGCTAAATTTCGAGCTTCTGTAAAAGATCGCCAATCTTGGGGATTTGGCGTCTGTTTAAATTTGGCGTGTTTGTTTCGTTGTTTCTGCAACAGTGTTCTAACCCGTTTTGTGTACGAAGGAGGATCAGCTCCGTTGTTTGTTAATTTATTTGGTATAAATCTCTCAATTGCTGCCGATACTATTTCTTTGAATTTAAGCCACATCTGGTCTACACTTATATTATTAATTTGGAATGAGTGGAGATTGTCTCTAAGGAAGGCGTCAAGTGAATTTTTATCTGCTTTTTTGAATAGGTGTATTTTTCGCTTATTTTTCGAGGATTTGGGGATTACAATATTCAATCTTGCTACGACAGCCCTGTGTTCACTAATCCCTGCATCCGTTTAGATGCTGGTTATTAACTCAGGATTATTTGTTGCTAAGAGGGCAAGTGTGTTTTCACAACCGTTTACTATTCGCGTGGGCTCATGAACTAATTGCTCGAGATAATTTTCAGGGAATGCGTTTAGCACAATTTCGGATGATATTTTGTGTGTACCTCCGGAATTAAACATGTATTTTCGCCAACATATCGAGGGTAAATTGAAGTCACCAACAACTATTATCGTATGATTCGGGTACGTGTTTGAAATCAAACTCAAGTTTTCAACAGTAGGGGCGTCATTAAGTTGAGACGGCCAGGGCAATGCGCTCGAGGATAAAGTAGCACTGGAATTAAAAGAAGGGAAAACATTTAAAAAACAGGAAGGAAAAATTGAAAATTTCCTAAAATTGATCAGTCAAGTGACGTCTTACGCTGTGCTAAAATTGCGGAAGACTGTTTTCGAAATCATCCTACCGTAAAGATAATACGAATCAACTACTTTCTTTGCCCAGGTCAAACATCAGTCTGCATTAGAATACGAATTTAGTTAATTGAATATATTCAATGGGACGGAATAGATGTGAGTAATTATTTAGGCTATGGCTGTGACTGAGCGTCCACTATGAGTGACTATGCAGTGCTGTGCAAAGAAGAATCAAGTCACAATTTAAATTTAGATCTTAAAGACGCTGTAGTGGCCAAGAGACTAATCAAGAGACAGACCTGTATTTCGAGATAGTTGGGAAAATCTGTCAATTTCTGATCACAGTATTCTACGGAGGCGGCATCTAAAAACTTGTTCCGCGAGTATCTCTAAAATAATGCGAAAAACACAAAATCCAACGTGTTGGGTTGGCAGATGAGAAACCAGATAAAGGATGCGGGATATAGCAAAGACGCTCATTCTACAGGTGTCACCCGACGATACCTAAATATAGTGTTACGCACCTGATGTTTGACGGGGATGTCTTCTTGCCTTCTGCACAGCGTAGCGGTCATGTCTTGCTGTAGTTGACAGACGTCGGACACCTCTCCTTTGGACAGCAGTGCCTACGGTTCGGAACGCTCCTCATGAACATCTGTGAGCGATAGCAAACTCCTTGGCTATATTCGTCGCGTTTCGCCCTTCTTCCAGTTTCCCGATAATTGTTCCCTGTGTGAAGTCGTCCAAATGTTATCTCCGGGTCATGTTATAATGAAGACCACCACCAAATGTTTTTTATTCCAGTCTTTGACCACAATATCAAAATATTAATTCTTTTGGCGATGAGCGGTTTCAGTCAGTGATGACCATCCTCAGATCTTTTCTACACTGTGTCGAAAAATGGTTCAAATGGCTCTGAGCACTATGCGACTTAACTTCTGAGGTCATCAGTCGCCTAGAACTTAGAAGTAATTAAACCTAACTAACCTAAGGACATCATACACATCCATGCCCGAGGCAGGATTCGAAACTGCGACCGTAGCGGTCGCTCGGTGCCAGACTGTAGCGCCTAGAACCGCACGGCCACTCCGGCCGGCTACACTATGTCCTAAAAGTGATAAGGCCGTAATGGCATCGTCATAACATATAAATATACTCAGCACAGCATCGTCACATAGATCTAAAATAAGGTGTAGAATAGGCCACATCGCCACACAGTCATTTTTGCAACTCTAAAAAAAAAAAAAAAATGACTGTGTGGACAATCCGTTACAGTCATGCGGATAAGATGCCTGTCATCTCGACTGCTAGTGATACGAGGCCGTTGGGATCGAGCACGGCGTTCCGTGTTACCCTCCTGAACCCACCGATTCCATATTCTGCTAACAGTCATTGGATCTCGTCCAACGCGAGCAGCAATGTCGCGATATGATAAGCCGCAATCGCGATAAGCTACAATCCGACCTTTATCAAAGTCGGAAACGTGATGGTAGCATTTCTCCTCCTTACACGAGGCATCACAACTTCTCACCAGGCAACGCCGGTCAACTGCTGTTTGTGTATGAGAAATAAGTTGGAAACTTTCCTAATGTCAGCACGTTGTAGGTGTCGCCACCGGTGCCAGCCTTGTGTGAATGCTCTGAAAATCTTATCATTTTCATATCACAGCATCTTCTTCCTGTCGATTAATTTCGCGTCTGTAGCACGTCATCTTCGTGGTGTAGCAATTTTAATGGCGAGTAGTGTAATTTACTCTTTTTTCATGTAGTTCAATAATTGTCACTGTGTACGTGCAGTGTGTATACGTAGATGCGTTAGCCCGGCGCGACTCGCAGAAAGTAGCGGGAAAGCGGGATGCGTTGCGATGCGGGGGTCCAGCCAGGACGCTCCAGTTGCGGGCGGGGATCTCCGGAGAAAGTGCGGACGTCCACACGCTGCGGAGCTACCAGCCCTCGCCAGCCTCGCCTACCGGGGCTTTCTCGCTCAATTCGAAAAGGTATACACTGACGCATAGGATGGCAATAATTGTGATTTCGGCTGTCGGCTAGCGAATCGTATGCAGTCCTTTTGCCTCCATGTGGTTCTGGTAGAAGTGGATTTCTGATGCCCCAGATTCAAATCGGGCCTGATCTGACACGCAGCTGAATAGAATGTCGGTTGCTCGCTGTGGCTCACAAGGGAGACCTACGGACCTGCCCCCACCGATTTGATTCATATTGACTGGATGTGCAGGGCACGACAAGGACTTCAACGTCCGTAAACAAGAAGAGGCAACTCTCAACCGTTTTCAAGGAAACCGAGTGCGTATATATTTTATATAGTGGCTACTATTTATGTAGTCCGTAGCTGAACAAGTGAGCCTTTAGTTTGAAAAGCGCGAGATCATTGGGACGAATTTCCTTGTCAGCACTATGTTCCTCATTTTCATGTAATTATAATTGCAACGTCCCCTTATAAAAATTTATACACGACTGTGCTTAACCTGACACACAATATTATTTAGCGCAACGCAATCTGACTTTCAAAAATCCCTACAAAAGAATGGCCCTGACTAACATTAACCTATACTTTTCACAAATCACTTACCTCACCAAAATTCTTCGTTACTCGAACTACTGCAGTACAGCGAGCGCCACTATTGCCAGCTTAATAGTCATAATATATATAGCAGTTCATGACAAATTACAAAACTCCGCCATCTCTCCCCCCACATCCACCACTGCTGGCGGCTCACCTCCAACTGCGCAACGCTACGCGCTGTTCACATCCAGCTGCCGCTGCCCAACACTACAATGGCAGACAACAATGCAAACTAGCCACAGGCTGCACACAGCACAGCCAGTGATTTTCATACAGAGCGCTACGTAACGTTGCCAATAAGAAAATATAAACAGCCTACTTACATAATAACAGATTTCTTATGACTGTGCAAATTATCAGTATTTAATGATTCACTTATTATTTTCAGAAGCTTTGTCCTCAAAAAAGGAGAAAAAAATTTCTTGAGGATACGGGAAATAAAAAAAAAGGAGACGCAAGAACTTTCAATCAAATCAGTGCAGTCATTTTATTTATATTATTATATCCGCATTCATAGGTTTGGAAGACGGCCAAACAGTTGCAATAAATGGTGGTTTTAAAATAACCTTTACCATGATTTCGACGAATTTAAATCCTTATTGTCCAAAAGGACAAACAAATTTTACATAATCAAAAATTCAAATCGATCTGATCACTATGGGCTTAACATCTGAGGTCATCAGTCCCCTAGACTTAGAACTACTTGAACCTAACTAACCTAAGAACATCACATACATCCATGCCCGAGGCAGGAATCGAACCTGCGATCGTAGTAGCAGCGCGGTTCCGGAATGAAGCGCCTAGAACTGCTCGACCACCACGGCCGGCTTTACATTATCAGTTCATCCAGTAATAGCTGTCTCCACATGACATGTATCGGTAACGGTCTGTATGTCGAAAAGTAAAAATTAAGGCCCCTAGAATCAAGGGTCTGTCACATCAATAATTCTGTGTGAGGGTGACGGCATCTGCGTCTTCTCGTCTGATGAGAGTGAGGAAAGCTATAGATACACGTGAAACACGATGACCCCATTGTTGTTATAGTCTGTTGTGGGTAATTTCAACGTAATATGCTACTCAATGAATTGTTTGCTCTAATATCAAATGCAATATATGGTGAAGTGTGGAATGTACAGATACAGACTGGATGCGAATCGGACTCTATTTTCATAACCACAGCACCACGTCGGTAATGACAGGTAAACAGAGAAATATGTATATTTCATTTCAGTCAAATACATTTACTACGAGGCTCTGATGCCGCGAATCATATGAGATTTTTCGAAATACGAGAAACATTCAGTAATTAAAGAGACAAACTGATGTAAAAAAAAGTGTATTTTTACAAAGTGAGGCTTTTAGACCTTCTCAACATAATCACCACCTTTGTTAATACACTTGTCTCACTGACGACCGTTGTTTATACCTGTTGCAAAGAAGTCTTTGTCTTGTGGTCTGAGCCACTTTCCCACAAATTCTTGAACTCCTCATTATTGCTAAACTTTTTTCACGTAATTCTTCTTTCATTGGACCAAACAAATGAAAATCCGAGGGAGTCAAATATGGACCATACGGATGATGACGTAGTATCTCCCAACCATTTCTGTAAAGGTTTCTTGGGTCAAATGGGCGGTGTGAACGCGAATCTTGTCGTGTAGCAATATCATACCTTTTCTTCGTTTTTCACTCTTTGCAGGCTTTACTTTGTTCATAGGCAAGTCTAAGTAGTAAGCACTGTTTATTGTACGCTGACCTTCCAAATAATTAGAAAATCAAGCTATGGAGTTGACACTTCAACTGGTCGGCGAGGAAGTTGGTCGTCAGTCACCGAAGTTCCACCATTTTTGAACTGTTCTTCCACATATAAAAATTTCTGCGGTTCACAGAACATTCATCACTCTGTAAAATCATTCGTGAAAAGATTTTAGCCGGCCGCTGTGACCGAGCAGCTCTAGGCGATTCAGTACAGAACCACGCTGTTGCTACGGTCGCAGGTTCGAATCCTGCCTCGGGCATAGATGTGTGTAATGTCTGTAGGTTAGTTAGGTTTAAGTAGTTCTAAATCTAGGGGACTGATGACCTCAGATGTTAAGTCCCATAGTGCTTAGAGCCATTTGAACCATATGAAAAGATTTTAGCGGTGTTTCATCTTCAGAAAAGCAAACTGGATGTTGGTCAGCTGTTGTGGGAACTTCAAGCGCACACGCCATCGTTAAATGCAATGCTGTGGTTATAAACAAAGCAGTTTTCAACCGTTAGATGTTCTCAGCTTATTCCAGTGATGCCAACACGAAGTCATGAAAGTATAATCTCCTTCGACAAACTGTTTCACTCCTACATCAATTTGTCTCTTTATAACTGAATGTCCCTCGTAAAACGACGGAATTATCTCACTTCGAAACTGGATCTGTTGCAGCGACCGTTGGTGCAAGAATTACGTGTTTCGCCTTGAGCGAAGAGTCACGAAGAGTCCGCTTTTGGGATGGGAGTAGGGGTAGTGGTGGCACATTCTTCTGACCAAACGTAGCACCTCTAGGTGAGTGTCATTGCAGCGGGACGCAAGATGAAAGTGGTGGTGCGTCTCGCTGATCCGCAGAGGAAAGTGTCGGGGTCGTCGCACGAGCGCGCGCAACTTTCTCCCGCCGCGCCGGCGACAAGTGTAGGAGCCAGCCGTTGCCAGGCAACAGCGGCGCAGAGTCAACACTGACAGAGCTCCCCATTTCCTGTGGACCGTTTACGATTCTCAATTGTTGACAGCCAATAAGGGAAGAACTCATTTTCCATATATGGAACACTTCTGAGCTAATAACAAGTTACTACAAATTGCACTGCGTTAGAAAGTGCTGACGCGGTGTGGCCGCGCGGTTAGAGGCGCCAAGTCACGGACTGCGCGAACCCTCCCGCCGGAGGTTCGAGCCCTCCCTCCAGCATGGGTGTGCATGTGTTGTTCTTAGCATAAGTTAGTTTAAGTAGTGTGTAAGTCTATGGACCGATGACCTCAGCAGTTTGATCCCTTAGGAATTCACATGCATTTGAACATTTTAAGAACGGGCTGTTTGAAATACGGCCCATTGTAGAGAGAGCCTTATTTCTTTTCAGGCAAATAAAAATGCGAGCTGGTAGTGCGGTTTCCACTTGAGAATAAATGGGAGAGATCACCGTTTCTGGCATTTGTGTTACAACGAAGTGAGGAATCGTGACAAACTAGGTCGAAATCTGAGTATTTGAACAACACTTTTTTTTATTTCTTGGTCCAGACAAAAAAATAGTTGCTTGTGGTTTTCTAAAAGTTTTTTAACGTATTTCACTCCCTTCTAATGACAGCAGTAGGGGCACGGGCTATTAACAGGACTTCGTTCATTCCAGCTAAATACCCCAGCAGGCCGAAAAGGGACAGAGGGAATTTCAGTTAGGAATACTTGGGAGGATATGTTACAATTTCGGATCAAATACATATTTACATTAGAACTTACGCCTGCCGAAGGTCAATTCTTCATTATACGAACTGCAGTACATCCACATCACCATCAGCTAATAACACAGACTAAAAAGGAATGGCACATATTTTCCTGGATATTGGCACCGCCACAATGATAACCACATTCGTGTGTCTTCCTGGAAGTCACATCTCATAAACAAAACCATCGTCACATATTGACGGCTGTCATTTCACAAGCAAATAATGTTTACCTGCTGCCCGTTAATGCTCTCCGTAAATCTACGGAAAAACTGTGATACTGTGTAAAAAGACGAACATGAATGGAAATCTTCTTTTTGGTTCTCTTACACTCTCCTCACTCATACATCTGTTCAGAAGGACCACGAAATAGAAATCCAGACCGTTCCGCAAGCTGTATTTCATTGTATACCGAAGAAGGGAAAAGCGATCCCGGTAGTAACGAGCTGCAACCATTCCATGTCATGCCTTTTCACGAACGAATAAAGATTTCTAAAAAATGTGGCAGAGGTATGACGTTCCTCACCGCATAAAGACTCTAAGCTAGCATTTTTTCTTTGTTTTGTTGATTACCTTGCACTTAGATGGATTTCTTGTTCTCTAATTATGATGATGCCCTGAATGTTACTGGTCTGGTCTCAGCGTCATTTATTGTAAACTGAATAATACTGGAAGAACTCAAGAGAGCGGTGGGTCAAACGGCTGTGACGGACTCAACGGCGATGAACGCTCCTACAATGTTGGTTTCTCTCGCGCGTGTTCTGCTTGTTTTATTGCTTCGTATGCTGCCGACGATTCTTCGCTACGGACTGGTTTCCAAGGTGGGACTAGCGTTAAACTGTAGAGTGAAGTCGGTGTTTCCTACTGCCATTTATAGTATCTTGTGTTCAAGTGATAAAGTGTTTCTGAGAACCGACTTAAATACACTTTCAAAACTGACATTGCAATATGCTTGTCTCCTCAACACAAAAATCGCCAGTTCAAGCAAAATATTTTCAACACAAAAGCGCATTTTTTGAACTCTGACTATAATAGTCAAAAGAATTCAATTAAGGCAGCTGCCACAGCCATCATCTGAAGCGACCTCCATCACTCAAAGCTTCCCATTTCCAACCAGTGAAATTTTTCTGGGTATCACGTCGCGTTATTGGCCACATTTTTCGCCTAGCATTTCCACGACTGCCATAATCTTCTTCTACTTATGCTACGGACTATACTCTCCTTCGCTGACCTCTGCTGATAATGGATTCGTGCGCGCAAACAGTACGAGAAAAGCCAATTATTTTCCAGGACAGAGTGTTTCACAGTATTAAATGTGCGCTTTCCTCGACTGCTAACGCTGTGCTCGATAACCCTGGCGTCCCCAGCGAAGCCCCCACGACGAGTTCTCTGAACGAAAACAATACGCGGAGGAGATAAGATTATCTGCTGCAGAGGTGCCGGTGGCCGTGTGCACAACGCGACGCTTTCGTGACGTGAATTCTGCCGGCCCTTGCGTGCACCAGCTTATCATTACACGTAAGTTTCCAGCGTACCGCCAATAAAACCTTATAACAATGTTATTGTTGTGGTCCTCATTTCGAAGACTGATTGATGTTGCTTCTCAAAACAATAATGATAGGCAATGGCGACGACAAATACTGATTTTACGGACACGGCGACAAATAAAGATTTTACGGACTAGAAGTCACGCTTTCTTCTTCGAAAAATTGCCTGCAAAATTCAGGTCCGTCTTATACTCGAAATTAATACAAAAATGTCCAGTGTTTGATTTAAAATTCCCGCCAGTCTTAAAATGACCATATAGTTATTCGATGCCGCGGGAAACCTATCTCTATATGGCAACATTGGATTCAACTGGTAGCAGCTGCTATAACTAAACTGAAGACACTTTTACACGAACGACTTCCTTGTCTGAATCGACTACAGGACAGTGGGAAGTGAGTCCAAGGCAGCGCCTATGGCTTTTTACTCTTGTACTGAGTCCCGCCTGCCACGAGGTGTCGTTTTTTACGGTTCCATACCTCGATCGGTAAAAACGGAACCGTTATGGCATAAATTTGTTGTCCGTCTGTTTGTCTGTCTCTCTGTCCGGCTGTTAAAAACACTTTTTCTCAGGAACGGGTAGCCATATCACGTTGAAATTTATGTCACATACTGAGGTTTAATGTCCCCTGGCGGTGTAAAACATTGATGCTTTTAAGTCAGTGTAATCAAAAGATACGGCCATTTATGCCACATATTTGAATACTCGCAAACTCTTAAATCAAAGCCTATAAGGGTTTCCCGTTCGCCTAGAATCTTGAAATTTGGCAAAAAGGAAGGGTCCACAATAGAACAAAAGGAAAAAAATCCAAAAACTAAATTTATAATTATATCACACGAAAATTTTTTTTGTCATTTCTTATCAAACTCTCTGTTCGTCGTCTGTTAAGATTTCTATTTTCTGGAATGGGTAGATGTATCGACTTGAAATTTACATGACATATTAAGGTGCCAGGTCCTTTGGCGGTGTAATAATTGTAAGCTTCTAATTTCATGAAATAAAAACATACAGAAATTTATGTTACACATTTTGATGCTTGCACATCCATTCATCAGAACTTGCAGGCTATTTCCCTTTGGCCTAGGATCATGAAATTTTACAAGGAGCACGGTTTTGTAGTACAAGTAATGGAAAATCCGAAAACTGTTAATTTTTTAGTTATCTCACACGAAAAGAAATTGTCTTTTGTAGTCTGACTGTTTGCCTGTCTGTCCGTCTGTTAAGATGGCTTATTCTCAGGAACGTTTAGACGTATCAAGTGGAAATTTACGTACATACTAATATCTATAGTCCTTGGCAGTGTAGTAAATGTGAGCTTGAAAGTCAATGCAATCAAAACGTACGGGTATCTATGTCACATATTTTGTAACACCCCACCCTTCACTTAGCTGGTTTTGGCGTGTGTTCACCCCAACTAATTGACTAACAGATCAACAGAGAGTGCAAAACTGCCGCAATATCGGATAACACAAAAAAGTAATATGGCCCTGTGACTCCTGATTGAACTGAAGTGGCAGTGTTGACATTAATTGGTTCAGAATTGATCCCTTTTTAATTAAAAAGGGGTGCACATTGATGTTATATTCAGCTATTGAACACCAGATGCAAATGTGAACATAAAATTAATTAAGAAAGTGACTTGGGATTTCAACTACTTGACTGAAAACAGATGCAGTCGATTAGCACAGATTTATTTTAACTCACGACCTTCAATCATCACATTACATGACTCTCCTAACAGGCAGTGGTAATAAATTGCGTTTGCATGGAGTAAAGCGCGATAACGTAAAGTAATTCCTATCGACTGACCCAGGCGTAATGTGAAGTGCGAGAAGAGTTCTACAACACACGGCCCATGAGACCCTCGTGGAAACTTTGCCGACGTGACCCAACAAATTAATCAGTGGCCGGAGCGGGCGCAATATCACCGACGGAGCGTCGTCTTTGCGTGGACGTCGGCCGACCTCGTGGTGCTGCAAGGCTGCGTTCGTCTAGTCACTCCTAGCAATCTTGCTCAGTACATAGCTGAACCAAAACTTTCTATCTCCAAGCTCAATCGTTCCATTTGCTAAGTCCTAAACTGCAGAGATGCTCACTCTTTCTAGGGCAAGCTGAGTAAAGAACGCCACGTCCGCACTCTAGGCAAGCTGGGAACGGGAGATCTCTACTGAGACTTCTGCCAGTCCGCTCTTCGCCTCGGTTTCCCCTCCAGCAAAATCACTTACGCCAATTGCAGCGCAAGTCGCGTTAATTATGCATCGCTTCCCAGTGCCGACCAATGCCTGCTCTGGGAAGTGAACAAATTCCCACAAAATTTCACTTCCTCTCAACTTCTTCTATTTAGCTCCCCACAGGCCACCCATCAAGGTTAGCGTCTGCACAAACACCAAGTTTTCCGGAATTCTGACTCCCAGGAGAGTACTTCAAATTCCTTGGTCCTACGTTGCCATTGGAGGCCGGCGTATTTCATTCTGTCGCTCTTCACCTGATTTACTTCAGACCCTGCAGACCGTGAATTCAGTGTGAAGTTGCTATAGTCACGAACACGCATATTTTGACCTCTGTTGACCACTCCACCGTAGCTTTGTGCAGCTTTCTAGCATGTTTCACAGGAAACGGGATGACGGACATTTATCAACAGGCGTACAAGTTCTCCGTCTGTTTCCCAGTACACCAGCATGGAGTCGGGGTCAACCAGCCCCTCACTGTCACTCATCTTAACGCGGGTGGAGGCCGCGCACCGTTACCGCTTTCTCAAGAGTTTGAGCCACCCTAAGCTGCCTATTGTCGCTTCCCTTCGCCGCTCCCCCACCGGCCACGGTGGTCAACTCGAATACTTCGCTGGGGTAAAGTAGCCTCCAGTAAAACAATGCGTTTCCACAAAGTTTTCATGTCGTGTCAATTACTTTAAAACCATCACCTGACATTAATTATTCCAATATGTCCATACTATATCATCTACAAGATGCATTGTGCCTTGTCAGTCATTTTTGTTCAACCCTACTGTTCGCTCAACGTGAGTTAGGTGATCTTTAATGACTTCATGTAAGGGGCATAGTTCTTGCCATCTTACAATTTTTATGCTCACAAATTCACTCATCACAACCTACAGGGTACTTACCATTCACCTGTAATTGTATCACATGAAAAAATATTTCTTTTGTCATTTTTTTGTGATACTGTGTATCTGCCCATATGTTGAGTCACCTTTTTCTCAGTAACGGGGTAAGACGTATCAAGCTGAAATTGGTCGCCTACTAAGGTCTATGGTCCCTTGGGGTTGTAAAAGAAATTAAGCTTCTAAGTCAATGAAATGAAAAGACACGGTCACTTATGCCACGCATTTTGATACTTGCAACTTCCATCATTAAAATCTACGGGGGACTTTCCATTGGCATATAATCATAAAATTTGGCAGGAAGCGAGGGTTCACAGTAAAAAAAAAGAATCCAAAAATTGTTAATTTGTAATTATATCACACAAAAACATTTCTTTCGTCATCTGTTATCCAGCTTCAAACTTAAAATTAAAACGTTCTCGACACTCTTGGAATTCCTCGGACCGGTATCTTGCTAGTATCAACGTCAATAACAGGCAAAAATATTCGAGATACCCTTTTTATGAGGTGGATGAAGTGTCTAAATACACAACTAAGTTTTTAAGGAGACCTCAAAGCGTGAGTCCTACTCACACCTGGCTAAAGTTTTTTTTTTTTTTTTTTTTATCTGTCTCGTTTTCATTTGACTGTCCCTTATGGATCCTATCAGAACAACATTCTTGCGAACAGAATTACGTTTATGAACGTACGAGCATATCGTTGTTCACAGTCGACAGTGTAGTAAAGCTATAGTACATGCTGTAAACTTAAGACATTCTAACTCGTAATGGTCAACGCTAACAGTTGTCGTCGATAGCCGATGGCAGCTTTTATAAACGACGAAGGATTAAACATCGGTCTATTAAGTGGCGAGAACACACAGCACATAAACGACGCTCTTTCCCGGAAAAGCGCACGAGCTGGGCCTGCGGGCGGTCAGAGGCACGCCGCTCGGATAACGCTATCTTTGGCGATAAGAGCGGAGACAGCGGGGAGCGGGCGTTCGCAGCGAGGCAGGCCGCAGCGGCGGCGGCGCGCAACCTTGACGGCGGAGGCGACGTCCGAGAGCGGAGGCGAGCACTCGCCGCTCGCAGCGGTAAACCCGTGGCTGGGGGATTTCCCGGGAGCGACGTGGGATTACCTGTACGCAGCGTCCGGGGAGATCCGTGCTCGCTGTTTTGTACGTCCCTCTGTGTGGCGTCGTACAACTCGACACTTCCCCGAAACACTGTTAACACTATTTTGTTTTGTTTTGTTTGCGTCATCAGTCTCCTGGCTGGTTCAGTGGTGCCCGCCAGGGATCACTCCCTAGTGCCAACCTCTTCATCTCAGAGGACCACTTGCATCCTACGTCCTCAATTATTTGTTGGCTGTAAGCTATCCCTTCACTTCCTCTACAGTTTTTAACCTCCACTGCCCGTCCAGTACCATTCAAGTTAACCCTTCATGTCATAACTTCTTCCTATTATACTGTCCCCTCTCCAAATTTTCTTTTCATCGCTGTTTCTGAAGAGCGTCTTCTCATTCCCTATCAGTCCATCTTGTAGCACCACGTTTCAAAAGCTTAAATTCTCATCTTCCGCGGTTTTCCCACAGACCGTGACATAAATCATAGAATACTGTGCTTCAAACGTTCATTTTCAGAAATTTTTTCGTCTAATTAAGGTTAATGTCCTGTACCAGCAAACATTGTTTGCCCTCTTCGCCTCTGCTAGTCTAATTTTTACATCTTCATTGATTCGCCCGTCATGTATTGTTTCGTTTCAGAATTGGAGAATTCCTTCATTCCTATCTGGTGATCCCCAATTTTGATATAACGTTTATCGCTAATCTCATTTCTGCTGCTACTCGTTACTTTCGTCTTCTTCGGTTTAATCTCAATCCATATTCCATATTCATTAGACTGTTCATTCCATTCAACACACGTAGGTCTTCTTCTCTTCCACTGATAACAGCAATGTCATCAGCAAATATTATCACTGATATCCTTTCACCGTGAATTTTAATCTACCGTGAATTTTAATCCCGCTCCAGCTACTGCCGGGTCTGGGTGCTGACGAGTCCTCTCCATTTGGCTCGGTCCTCCCACCACTTTTCTTCCTCCACTTGCTGCCAGCTCACACCTCTTCTTCCCACAGATATTCTCACTCCCGTTTTCCACCGTGTTCTTGGGCGCCCTCTAGGTCTTTTTCCATCCATCTTTAGTTCTTCCGTAATTTTGGGAAGTCTCTGCCCACGCAAACTCTTAACATGCCCGTACAATTTTAACCTCTTTTTTCCGACTTCTTCTCTCATACTTTCGTGTTTATGGTCCTTTCTAATGTCTACATTCCTTACTCTGTCCATTCTTGTTTTTCCCTTAACTGCTCTCAGAAATTTCATTTTCCCTGCTTGCAGTCTGTTCCAGTCCCTTTCTGTCATTGTCCATGGTCTCCACTGTAAGTGACAATACGGAAGTAATAACTCTTATTCATAAGGAGTTTTGCTTCTTCTGAAACTTCCTTATTCCAAATCAGGTGTTTAATTGTTTCGTAGAAATTGCCTCCCTTCCATAACCTCCTATTAATTTCGTTAGTTATTCTTCCGTCACTAGATATTTCTCTTCCTAAATAAGTGAAACTGTCTACCACTTTGAGGGGTTCTCCATTCAAAGTAATATTTACGTTGATCCCTTTGTCTCTTCCAAATACCATTACTTCACTCTTGTCTTTATTTATTTTTAATCCACACCTTTTCATTATTTCCTCCCATGCATCAAGTTGTAACTGTACATCTGCCTCTTTATCGCCCCATATTACCATATCATCTGTAAAAATCATTTTTTTTTGTCTTTTTCTTTTACTGTATCTTTAACAGTCTCATTCATTCC
Source organism: Schistocerca cancellata (assembly GCF_023864275.1). NCBI lineage: Eukaryota > Metazoa > Arthropoda > Insecta > Orthoptera > Acrididae > Schistocerca > Schistocerca cancellata. The sequence continues at coordinate 399,446,134 of NC_064631.1, forward strand.
CTCCATCACAACATTAAAAAGTGCAGAATATAGAATACGTCCTTGTTTAAGTCCTTATCTTATTTCGAAGAGCCGGCGGAAGTGGCCAGCGGTTCTAGGCGCTACAGTCTGGAACCGCGCGACGGCTACGGTCGCAGGTTCGAATCCTGCCTCGGGCATGGATGTGTGTGATGTTCTTAGGTTAGTTAGGTTTAAGTAGTTCTAAGTTCTAGGGGACTGATGACCTCAGAAATTAAGTCCTATAGTGCTCCGAGCCATCTGAACCATTTTTTATTTCGAAGTATTCAGAGTTCTCCAATGGTGTTCTAATTCTACAATTGAGTCCTCTGTACATCGTCTTTATTATATTAATGTATCCATCTACTATACCTATCTTCTTCATTTCTTCTCAGAGTCTTTCCCTGTTAACTGAGTCATATGCCTTTTCTACGTTTATAAAAACCATAATCACCCTTTGGTTATACTCCCAAATTTTTTCCATCAGTTGACGGATAGAAAATATCAGGTCGATCGCCTTGTTTCTTTCCTAAACGCATGCTGTTCTTCGCTCAGCTCCTTTTCTGTGTTTTCACTTATTCGATTTAGTAAAATTCTTTCAAAAATCTTGGCTGTATGACTCATAAGGGTTATTCCTCTGTAGTTTTACACAGTCTTTATTGCCATTTTTGAAAATGGGAACAATGTCTCCTCTTCTCCAATCGTCAGGTATTGTACTACTTCTCCCCACACTTGATAGTACTCTATACAGCTACTGCATTCCCACTGGACCTGCAGCTCTTATCATGTTCACTGATACTTCTTCAGGTCCTGGGGTTTTCCCCTATTCATCTTCTTCACAGCTGTTTCCATTTCTTCCCGTTTAATTCGTCCTAATTCTGTTTCCCAACTTCTCTCAGTTTCTCCATTATTTGTTGTTTCCTCGTGTACCTACTCCTCAGCGTTTAACAGTTTCTTAAAATGTTCTTTCCAGAGATCTTTTATATTCCCTGCATCTTCGATGACAGTACCAGCCTCTGCTTCCACCTTTACTGGTACTTCAGAAGCCTTCCTTTTATTTTTCACCATTTTATAGAACATTTTCTTATTACTGTTCATTCTTCTTCAAGTTTTTTTGTAAACTCTTCCCATGCCTTTTTCGTTACTGTTTCCACTATTTCTTTGCACTTCTTTTCCTCTATATATCCTTTATGGTCCTCGTCATTTTTAGTTTTCAACCACTTTCTCCATGCTCTATTTCTTCTTCTAATCTTCTTTAATCTAGTGTTGAATCTATTTTTCGTATCCTTCATCGCTTGTTCGAATTAAAGATTCAGTAATAGGACCGAAACATTAGATCCCTGTCTTACACATTTTTAATTTAAACTGTTGCTAAACATATGAGACGTGTTTCATAGTATCGAAGTGCTCAAGCTCTTAAGGTACGCATTTTAGAGCCCATGTTTACTGGATATTTTTTTCTTGTTTTAGTCCATATTACCACCTCTCAAAATATGGAAAGCAAAGAGCTTGCGGTAGAAGAGATTTGTTTAAAACTAAAGATGAAGAAATGCCCATGTTTATTAAATTATATTGGTTCTAAAGGTCGTGTTTGTCATATCCCTGAGTACTAAACATTCCTCTTAAGACACGCTGTGTAAAAGTTGATGTGGTACTGAGTCAAATGCTTCTCGGTAGTGCTACTTCTACCAGACAGCCTTGACCCATAGCTTTCAGGATGTCGTGTCAGAAAAGCGCGAGTTTGGCAACGACATGAAATTGTGATATGGTGTTTATACATCGGAAATCGTTAGCCGTTGCGAGGATACACTCATCTAGTGGAGCGTATGTTGTTATGATTCTGACTTACAAATTAAAGTCGTACGCTGGAGCAGGCTTCGAAACCATTCTGCTTTTGGGATAAAATCGTTGCCAACAGCTAATGTAGAACTGACAAGAGAATTATAGAGGCATTAGAAAACCGAATGTTGGGCCGTGAGTCCTTTTTAGATGGCTCAGTTTGCAGGAAAGCTGCCTGCTGACTTCGAGTTTTCGGAAGTCAGATGATGCTCTGGGGAGAAAATACAACCAGTCACCTTATAACGTGTTGGAGCGTCGCATTACGCAAGTTCCAAGCTGCTTAGGGTTCATCATCATATCTTCGAAGTTGAATAAAGCTCCATTTTATTCCAAGTTCAGTATTCACTCTACAGTGTTCAGAGTCATAATCGATAAAGTAAATGTCAGAAAGATCACTCATTGCGTTCTAGGCACATGACGCTTCGGTGGAGCTGTTCACCCAATGAAAAAAAGCGTGATTGCGGAAGGGAATGACAATTCTAACCCAGAAGACGAACCTCGAGTAGGGTAGAGTAGTTCAGAACGAACCAGGAGGCTATGGTTAGTTTGTCTCCTCCGGTAGTTCAACTTAGCATCGAGGTACCAGAGAGGCCGGCGATTACCATGCCTACAGTTACAAATGGCATCGACCGAAAAAGCATAAGTTTGTACTTAGACATTTGAACTGAACCTTCACCGATTGGCGCAACGCACGGAATATCAATTGCCCCATTTTCTCTTCTGTCGAACACATGGCGGTTGACACACCAGTAGCTGAACACATTCTGAGTTCAAACATTATGATCTACCTGGAACTAAAGATTCTCCTCCATAGAAATGAGCACAGATTCCGGTATCATCGATCAAGCAAAACTCAACTTATGTTCTTGACACATGATATTCTCAGTTGTGTGGATAGACGAAATTAAGTTGATTCGAAGTTTCTAGATCATTGAAAAGTTTTTCATTCAATATCACACCGGCGCTTTTGATATGAATTATTTTCACACTCACTATCTAACCAGGGTTGCAACTGCATAAAAAATTCCCTAACTGCCAGGGCCAGACGCTGAAGCAATATCTGGTGTGCATCAGGGAAGTATAATATGACCTTTGCTGTTCATGTTATACATTAACGACCATGCGGGTAGTATTGGTTGCAGTCTCAGGCTGTTCACAGTTAACTATCCGATAAAAACTGCCGTATATCCAGTCAGATATTGACAAAAGCCAACCTCTTGTAAGGTTGGCAGCAAGTTCCCAATGTAGAAAAAAAATGCACATTGTGCACATCACGAAACGTAAAAGCGTGATAGCCTATGAGCGTAGGATTACTGAGTCACTGCTTGATCAGCCATGTCACACAAGTGTTTGAGTGTCACAATATGTAGAAATATGAAGTAGAACGACCGTCTAGACACAGCTGGTAAGGCAAATGGTAGTCTACGATTCATTGCCAGGGTACTGGGAAAATACAATTTATCTAATTTTTTTAATTTAATTTTAATTGCTTTTGATTTGGAGACATTTAGCCATCTCTTGGAGTTTTAATAATGTTCTAGGACTCTACAGAGCAAGGTTACATTCATTCAGAAAGTTAATTACTCTTTTCAGAATTAATATAACATTTTGATAAAGGAGGAGTGTCGTATTAGAGGGTAAAGGTTGCTGATATCTGATAAACTATTTTAAGAAATCCGTTTGCTGGTTTACATACAACCTACTACTACTCGGTCACGTACACGATAAAGATTATTTCGTATGTGTACTCGGTGGAGACAGTTATGGAATGACCCATAATTAAATGTCATCAGGATTTACAAGGTCCATAGTTGGATTCTGCTCGCAAAAAAAGAGCCGGGGTAACAGGATACATGGAACTTCTGCGAAGAAGAGCGGTGACAACGTTGTCTGGCGAGAGAGCGTAACAGAAATTGTGAAAAATCTTAAATGGTGGACACTCGACGGAAGACGCCGAATTTTTTGCGAGAACGCGCTTAGAAAATTTCAAGAACTTTCTTTCTGTACTGAAATTAAGAATTCTACAGCCCCCTACACATTTATATCTCAGAGAGTGTGTACATATAAGTCAGCAAATAACAGCTCCTTCATAGGAGTCAATGCAGCAATTCTTCTATCGCTCCACAGGAAGCAACATTAATAAACATAAAAATAGAGTATAGTTTTAGATGTATAAAATTTCCCGAGTCCATTAATCCAGTATGGAGGGAACATACGTATATATGTGCCTTTCTGTAGATTATATGGATAGTACTTGATATACAGATCAATGTTTAATTGTTGCTAGAAGTTTACTTATGGCGGTGCCTCACATCTAAGAATGTCTTTTTCGGAGGGTATAAACATTACACTACTGATGGTCTGCCTGCAGCTCCAGTTCAGTTCGTCAAGAATACCTTGACCATTCTTGTATCATTATGCATGTGACAGCATCATTACCAATCATTTTCCAGCACTCGTACCTCGGGGTCTATTGGTGATAAAAGGTAGGATCAACTATTTCGGATAGTCCTTGGGCTAGGGAACATTTGCACACTACCTTACAGCACAGGGTCAAAGTATGGATATTACACACTTCCACCTGCAGCAAATGGAGAAAACTGGTTAGTTCTTTTCACATTTGATGAGGTCTATGGTCGGCTTGTTGGGAATTATGAAGGAAACCTTAGTTTATGGGCGGTTCCTAGGAAAACCCAAAAAAGGTTTTTTACTGTATTTTCGCCGTCACCAACATACCAGAATGAGGATTCCAAGATAGCTATGCAGAGCAAATGACTGAAGTTTTTACAATATATTCCGAAGATCTCAATATCGAACAACATTGAAATTTTTCTTGATAGCTTTATTCTTTTCCCAGATGAAGAAGTTCAAATTTACCCTACTGGTAAACGTAAAATATGCACATAAAAATTAAATAAATTGACTGATGACAGGTATATCCGTGATAAACTCCGTGATTTAATTCAACAGACGGGTATACCCATGAATGAATGAATGATGCATATGCGTAAATTCATAGGCGTTTCCTCAGGAAATCCCAAAACAGGGTTTTTCACCATTTTTTCAGCGTCAGCAGTACACCAAACGCCAATAGCGGATTCCATGATGGTTATGCATAACAATGGCTGTAATTTTTACAATATATTCCTAAGATTTTGATCTCGAGCAACACTCTCAATTTTCTAGATATCTTTATCCGTTTCCGAGATACAGAGGTTCACAGTTACCCTAATCGTGCACGTAAAATACGTACGTTAAGTACAGTGTGAGGCGAAAACGTAGTTTACAAAGTGACGCAGCACGGAGAAATATGATGTAAATTGTTTCCATTATCATCAGAATGGTTCTGGGGACTCCACGTTGTAGTCCTGAAGCACGTGCAAAATTTTTGTGCACGTAAAATCCCGCCTGAGGTGGAAAATTATAATTTCACATGAGTAAACTATAAAAATTTTACTGACACAGTGCTTTTCGTATTAGTGACATGCCCTGCTGCGGCAGGCAAAAGAAGGGAACCAGCGGAAAAATGCTCCTATCGGCGCATAAGAAAAGACGAATATGCTCCTACTTATTAATAGACAGACAGGAAAGTGAGGTACCAGCTGCCTCATTCTACCATCCTCAACACCTTTAAAAACTTTCGCAAAAATATTAGGATGTGAATGTATGCGGGCTTTTTTATACTGAGAGAGGAGACAGAGGCACCGGGAAGGAGACGGAGAAGTAATAAATACTGGAAGATAGTATACAGTGTTTATGGTACAGAAAGAGCGTAGGAGACAATGGCAATGTGAGAGAAACGGAGGGACACAGTGGCAGTGGAACATAATAGACAGTGAGAGAACAGTGCCAGGAAAAGAATTAATGGGTATAGTTCCAAGGGAAGGGGAAAGTATAAAGAGAATGAGAGAATAGAAGTGGTTGAGAGCCAGTGATAATGACAGATAATGACAATGACAATGAGGAAGAGAGAGATAGTGACAGTCAGAAGGGACAGCAGCTGTGGGGAGGAATGAGTGAGACAGTAGCAGTAAGAGAGAACAAGAGGGAGACAGTGACAATGTGAGGAAGCAGTAGTAGTAGGAGAGAACGAAGGTGGCTGTGGCTGTGAGACAGGAGACTGTGGCAGTAGGAGACCCTCAAAGACATAATGACAATGAGTTGGGCAGAACGAGAGTGATAATGGGCAACTGGGAGAGATGGGCATGAGAGACTTACAGCGGTGGACTACTGAGTGTGAGCGAGTTACAGTTGGGGCAGGTTGTGAGAGCGAGAGGTGAGTTGCATGTTAAAAAAGCGCCAATATGTTCGCATGCCAACATTTTTGCGAAAACTTTTGAAGGTGCTGAGAAAGGTAGAATGAGGCAGCTGCTGCTCCACTTCTCAGTCTTTTAATAAAGAGGAACGTATTCGCCCTTTTCTGCCCAGATAGGAAGATTTTTTTCGCTCGTATAACTGTTTACTTATGTTTAAATGAGTTATCAGTTGGAGATGGTTATTATTTATCTGTCGACGTTAGGCAGAATATTTTATAAGTAGCTTTACGTTGAATCTTTTTCATTTTGTGATGAAATTTCAGAGCTTTATCATAAATGTAAGGACTATGGTATAAAGATTAGATTCTCCAAAACGAAAATAATGTCAGTGGGAAAGAGATATAAACGGATTGAGTGCCAAATAGGAGGTACAAAGTTAGAACAGGTGGATGTTTTCAAGTACTTAGGATGTATATTCTTACAGGATGGTAACATAGTGAAAGAACTGGAAGTGAGGTGTAGCAAAGCTAATGCAGTGAGCGCTCAGCTACGATCTACTCTCTTCTGCAAGAAGGAAGTCAGTACCAAGACTAAGTTATCTGTGCACCGTTCAATCTTTCGACCAACTTTGTTGTATGGGAGCGAAAGCTGGGTGGATTCAGGTTACCTTATCAGTAAGGTTGAGGTTGCGGATATGAAAGTATCTAGGATGATTGCAGGTACTAATAGATGGGAACAATGGCAGGAAGGTGTCCACAATGAGGAAATCAAAGAAAAACTGGGAATGAACTCTATAGATGTAGCAGTCAGCGTGAACAGGCTTAGATGGTGGGGTCATGTTACACGCATGGGAGAAGAAGGGTTACCCAAGAGACTCATGGGTTATGCAATGGAGGGTAGGAGGAGTCGGGATAGACCAAGGAGAAGGTACCTGGATTCGGTTAAGAATGATTTTGAAGTAATAGGCTTAACAACAGAAGAGGCACCAATGTTAGCACTGAATAGGGGATCATGGAGGAATTTCATAACGGGGACTATGCTCCAGACTGAACGCTGAAAGGCATAATCAGTCTTAAATGATGATGATGATGATGATGAAATTTGCTGGGCCCGCAGGCGTGATCTTTATTGAGGTAGCCATTACGTGAAACGTATTCTAATACTGCGTTACGTGAGGTTTCCTGTGCTTCTTAGAGTTACAACTGCAAAGGCCATTATCGCTTCGTGTTTTGCGTCACAGCTCCGTCACTCTTATCACCATATACTGTATGCGCAGTGTCCAACTGTCGTGCATAACACGAGTCACTTTCGAGAAAAATCCTCGTTACAGAATGCATGTTACGGCAAACTTGCGGAAAAGTTTTCCAACGCACAGTTAGCTTACATAATTATACAGTAAATATGTTCACTACATTATCTTCACTTCGTATACGACACGGAAGGAACCAGTGGCCTCGACTGATATACGAGATAAAGTTGAAGAAACTACAAACACGTGGTGCAAACCACCTGGTTCTGCAGTTGTGTCTTTCACGATCTGGTGCAGTTAACAGGAACACAGAAACGCGATTCTTCTTTTAGATTAAGAGAGCTATGTTTAAATTTTCATTAGCACGAGAAACAAAGACCGTGATCACCGAATCGGGTATCTACGCGTCCAAATTACATTAAATAGAGAGGAGGCATGAAGTATTGCGCAATTTTAAAGTTTCAGTATTACGAAACGGAGAAAGACCCGCTTAATTTAAATACTCAATACCCATTATGGTGACACGCTTTTCAGGACAACCGGAACTTTGCAAATTTAGCTTACATTGAGTCACAGATCACCTGTTTCTTCAGGTTTCGTTATGTGAAAGTGGTTTAACTCACAGAGGACATGTGCACGCATTTCTCCTTGTCTTCCGTGTGACAACACTTGTCACGCTTCGAATAATCACAACGTTAATAGGTGATAAGTTAATTATATTTAATTTTCAATTAAAGGTGTAGAACCATAACGTAATCGCTTACGTATGAGCCCACAGAGTGTATAGTGTTTTTATAAAGACAAAAAACAACATCTGTACGAAATCTTCACACATTTTGTATCTCATATTCTTTACGCAGTCGCAAAGAGACTGTTACAGCCTCTTACAAACACAACGTTAGTGGAACAAGACCAGTACTTTCTATGGTGACACTTGCTTGTAAGAGAGCATCTCTATAATGAGAAAGTTCAACACTCCGTCGACATTTAGGTGTTTATAGACGGACCACTGATTCACATGGTTAAAAATTTGGAATGAAATCGACTATGGTCATGTTTTAGGAACAGTCCCATCATTCACTTCAAGTGATTTAAGGCAACTACGCCCGATCTCCACAAGGAGGTGTTTAACCTGTCACTAGGGCACCCTACTACGATCCATTTTCATTTACCGGACTACGACAGTAACGTTCTATCCGCACAATGTCGGCGAAAAGGCGTTCAACTTATCAAAAGCTATCCAGAAAGCAATGGAAAAGACTCTACAGCCCAAGAAACAAGACGATACAGCACAGGTAACACCTTGAAGTCTATAACTTGCAGAGCTTAGAAGAAAAGCTCGGAAGGCGAGAAGAATATATCAAGTCTGTACTGCAGAGAAACTGTGAGGCATATTGGCTCTTGTTTGTAGCTGAATGAGCCAAAAATGTAGATACATGTTGATAACTGCAATCAGTTATATAAAACTGATAATACAGATGTTTTATGGCCTATGTGGGCAGAGAAATATGTGTTTCGGACTTCCGTCCATCATCTGTGTTGTGGTTGGCAGGAGAACCAACACCGTGTTACTAGAGGAAGCCAAAAGGCACGCGTTTTAGCTCACGCAGGCTGGCGTGAGGTCTGGAACAGGACAAGGAAATTAGAATTTAGAAAAAAGGACGTAGCTGGTGGAATACTTAACTTTAATCTATAAATGGTGAACGTCGCTCTTGACGGTACATGTTTCAGTATCAATAGTAACTGGCAATGGCGCCTTGCTAGGTCGTAGCAAATCACGTAGCTGAAGGCTATGCTAACTATCGTCTCGGCAAATGAGAGCGTAATTTGTCAGTGAACCATCGCTAGCAAAGTCGGTTGTACAACTGGGCGAGTGCTAGCAGGTCTCTCTAGTCCTGCCGTGTGGCGGCGCTCGGTCTGCAATCACTGATAGTGGTGATACGCGGGTCCGACGTATACTAACGGACCGCGGCCGATTTAAAGGCTACCACCTAGCAAGTTTGGTGTCTGGCGGTGACACCACATTCCTCCCCCGCAAATCGGCGTACGGTTGTGGCATAAGGCTTCCGCCCGCCGTGGGGAGGACCCCATGTTGACGTATGCGACGAGGTGGGGAGCCTAACAACAGGCGAGGCTGTGCCACCCGCACCCTGCCATTCGGACCGCGGGGAGCTAGGAAACGCCTGAAAACCTGCTCCAGGGTGCACGCCAACATGCGGTGTATGCGCACGCAGAGAAGCAGGAGGGGCCGAAGGGTCGACCTCCATCGGGCCGGGGCACCCGACGGGCGAAGACGACAGATGGTCCGGAGCGGGCAAGAGTTCCATGTCGGAGGACAACTGGTCACGGGAAGCGATCGGCGGCGCGTGACCCAGGGAGGCGCCCGGCGGTTGCAGCGACGCGTCCACTGCGGGCGTCGCCGGCGGGAGAACAGGCGGCGGCGGCGGCGGCGGCGCGTCGCCATGGGGCAAAATGGAAGGCAGCGTCGGTAACACCTGGGGCCGAGGCGAGCCAGTAGATGGGTCCCCAGGGCGCTGACCGGACGGCACCGTCGCTGAACGCAGACGGGGAGCGGCAGATCCCGTGCGACGACAGAGGCGCAGCTGATTGAGATGCCGACGGACCTCACCAGAGGCCCCCAAAACCAGATACATAGCGCGGCCGAGGCAGCGAAGAATGCGCCCTTCGAGCCAACGCCGTGAACCTCGATAGTGGCGGTAGTAGACTACGTCGCCTGGGGCAAAAGCAGGTGTCTGCCACTGCACAGGAACCTGATGCGGCCGATGTAGCAAAGACATCAATGTTCGATGAGGGCGACCGTGGAGCAACTCAGCCGGCGAGCGACCATCTCGGGGCTGAGAGCGATACGAGGACAAAAAGAGCAATAACGCGTCCTCCCGAGAATGCGACTCTTTCAACTTCAACATCTGTGACTTGAAAGTCCTGACCAATCGTTCAGCGGCACCGTTTGACTGTGGCAAAAACGGTGCGGACGTCAGATGTTGAATACCATTGGCCTTGCAGAATGACTGAAATTCTGCGGACATGAATTGTGGGCCATTGTCGGAAACAATAGTCTGTGGAAGACCTTCAGTGCAAAAGATAGCAGATAACGCTTGGATGGTGGCAGATGACGTCGTGGAAGACATCCGGACAACAAAAGGAAAATTACTGAATGAATCTACCACAACCAACCATCGAGCATTCCAGAATAGACCACCAAAATCGATGTGTAAGCGTTGCCAAGGGGAAGTGGCTTTTGGCCATGCAAAGAATGTCCGCGGTGGTGCTGATTGTTGTTCGGCACACACCATGCAAGAAGAGCACATATTCGTAATCGCGGCATCGATTCCGAACCAAGTACAGTGCTGACGAGCAAGTTGTTTCGTTCTCACTATACCACAATGTCCTTGGTGGAGAAGCTGTAAGACAGAGGACTGTAACGAACGTGGGACCACGACCCTGGACTGATCATTATCAGAACGCAACAGCAAAACACCACGTCGTACAAAAAGTCTCTCCTGGTGAGCAAAAAATCGGCGAACCAACGGATCCCCCATCCGTGACTTTGACAAGGCCCATTGCGTAGCAACAAAACGTAGAACGGTAGCAAGGACAGGGTCGGCAGCTGTGGCTGTAGCTACACGACGAAAATCAATCGGAAACGATTCGACCACGTCATCGGTTTCCGAATCAATTAACATGCATGCAAGTTCGGAGGAATCGCATGCTCTATCCGCAGCAACAGGCAAACGGGACAACGTATCGGCGTTTCCGTGCTTAGCAGTGGACCGATACAAGATATCGTAGCGGTACTGCGAAAGGAAAATAGACCAGCGAATGAATTTCTGCGCTGTACGTGGAGGTACAGGCTTGGTCGGATGAAAAAGCGATGTCAAAGGTATGTGGTCTGTGATGATGGTAAAGTGACGACCATACAAGAAATCATAAAACTTTGTAACACCAAATACGAGAGCCAATGCTTCCATCATCAGCATTGTTTCTTGCAAGTTTCAGTCCAGCAGTATTACGCTTGTACTAAGTTTACGAGGACTTGTTGTTGGTTTATTGTTGACGAGTTAATAGCTATTATTATCAAATACGAACACTATTGTTTTACTAATTCTAATTCTCGTTTGTAGATTTATATTATTGGTTAATATCATGAAAGGTTGTTTTAAATATGTTTCTGGCCACGGTAAATGTAATGTGTAATTTGGGGAACTTTGAAGAGCCGCCCGCCTTGTGAACTGGTTTTTGTGTGTTTGTTAAATTTGTTTTATTTATTTGTTTTAGAAGTATCAGTGACTACATTATTTGGCGAGATCCTGTACAACGACACGTCCAGTACTGTGAACTAGCCACAGAAAAGTTTGTTATTGTACTTATTCTTATATGTTGTATCTTTGAATACCTTTCGCCTCATTAACGGTGTCATCCGTGCTATTTTAATCTACTGAATTGTATTTATTCTGGAATAGTACCAGTTACGTTTGTTTTATTATTGTAATTGCTTCTACTGTTTTCCACCAACGGGAATCGTCGCTGGATCATGCATTTAGTAATTAATCTGCCCATGTAAGGAATTTAATAAAAACTCAATGATGTACCATTTCTCTGATATGCTATCAGGATCTGGAGCTCTGTTCTTTCATTTCACATATGATATCAGCCACCTCTGTATATGTTCACTTGTATATCGCAGCTATATTCTTCTAAAGTTCTCTTGTCTTCGTTTCTTGTGATAATGTGTGTAATCATCCTTTTCCTCGTTCTGGAGAAAGAACTCGGAGATCATCAACAGACCCCTTACAACTTTTTGTCATTCGGTCTTTTGCCTGTATTATAGATAGAAGAGAGGGGATTTCATTTTCTCAGAATTAATATTACAGGGCGTACCCCAGAGTACTGCGAGGTTTCCACGAACATACCTCATAAAGCTAATTCGTATAACAGATCTTATCTGAGATTTATACCTCTGCATACGATGCAGACATATGTTTAAAGCCACTAGCAATTAGATTACATTATTAATACAAATGCTTTTATTGCTTTAAATGGAAATACGACGGCACTGAAGTCGTATTTTATAGCAACGTCTGTAAAGGTCATTTATGGATATTGGTGTAAAATCGGCAATAGGAAACACACTTTTACAATGGGTTAAATTAGAATATTTTAATGAAAGGCAGACCAAATCGCAATAAATTATTTGCTCCTGTGTGTTATTAACCTGTATCACGAGTCTAAATTAACTGGAAGTCTGGAGTACTATGCCTGTGTTTTGGCGCACAGGTTACAGCTAATTAAACCCACTGATGAGATGAGAAAGGCACAACAAAAAATGCTGCGACAGTGTTGTAGAGCTGTTTGAAATTTTGGGCGGTGGTGCCAGTGATTGGGCGTATAGGTTACAGCTGGCTAAATACAGTGACGAGACGGGTACAGCGAGGAATATTGCGACAACATTGTACAGCTTCCAGCGCCACTTCCTAGGAGCTACAAATACGAAACTGGGCTGCTATGTAGTTTGCTAAGTCAACAGAACCGAAAATACATGAAATTCGCTGGGAACCATCGACAAATCCGTTAGTAACAAATAATGAGTGAATGAAAGCTTTAATAAGAGTTTAGATGTGCATCACACAATACAAAGCTATATTTATTTTTATTTTGACATCCGATTAAGGTCTCAATTTTATAATCCTTGGGCTATAAAAGGGCCAACGGCCTTGCCGCAGTGGTATAACCGGTTCCCGTCAGATCACCGAAGTTAAATGGTCTCAGGCTGGGCTAACATTTGGGTGGGTGATCATCCGGTCTGCTGAGTGCTGTTGGCAAGTGGGGTGAACTCAGCCCTTGTGAGGCAAACTGAGGAGCTACTTGATTGAGAAGTAGCGGCTCTGGTCTCGTAAACTGACATACAGCCGGGAGAGCGGTGTGCTGACCACATATCCCTCCATAACCACATCCTGTGACGCCTGTGGGCTGAGGTTGACGCGGCGGCCGGTCGGTACGCCTTCATGGCCTGTTCGGACGGAGTTTAGTTCGGGCCATAAAATACATATTTGACTGCGCATTTATTAGTTGCCATAATTAATAAAAGTATTGAAATACTACATTTTAGTGTAACTTGTGATGTATCTGAATACGTATTTCTGTCTTCCAATGGAGACTATCAACACGCTTCGAACAAACCTAGTGCCTTGCCCACAGACAAGAAGTCTGCAATTTTGCCATTCAGGAAACTTTTCTCGTCGAAAATCATACCGTGGTCACACTGGAAGTGCCAGTTCATCGAAGGAAACTGGAAGAGAAATCATTGGATGTCGCGTCCCTGGAAATAGGTAGGATGGCTGCGGGAGCGGGAGAGCGAGAGGTGGGGGGGGGGGGGGGGGGGTGTAAAATTTAATAACCCGAAGAAGCTGCTTGTTTGATTGTCGCCCCCTGCAGAATGAGCTGGTGAGTTTTCGTGGAGCCAAAACACCTCATCTGACAGCTTCCCGTGGTTCTTGGTATTGACAGCCTCCAGTAACCACGTCTACATCTACATCTACATCTACATTTATACTCCGCAAGCCACCCAACGGTGTGTGGCGGAGGGCACTTTACGTGCCACTGTCATTATCTCCCTTTCCTGTTCCACTCGCGTATGGTTCGCGGGAAGAACGACTGTCTGAAAGCCTCTGTGCGCGCTCTAATCTCTCTAATTTTACATTCGTGATCTCCTCGGGAGGTATAAGTAGGGGGAAGCAATATATTCGATACCTCATCCAGAAACGCACCCTCTCGAAACCTGGCGAGCAAGCTACACCGCGATGCAGAGCGCCTCTCTTGCAGAGTCTGCCACTTGAGTTTGTTAAACATCTCCGTAACGCTATCACGGTTACCAAATAACCCTGTGACGAAACGCGCCGCTCTTCTTTGGATCTTCTCTATCTCCTCCGTCAACCCGATCTGGTACAGATCCCACACTGATGAGCAATACTCAAGTATAGGTCGAACGAGTGTTTTGTAAGCCACCTCCTTTGTTGATGGACTACATTTTCTAAGGACTCTCCCAATGAATCTCAACCTGGTACCCGCCTTACCAACAATTAATTTTATATGATCATTCCACTTCAAATCGTTCCGCACGCATACTCCCAGATATTTTACAGAAGTAACTGCTACCAGTGTTTGTTCCGCTATCATATAATCATACAATAAAGGATCCTTCTTTCTATGTATTCGCAATACATTACATTTATCTATGTTAAGGGTCAGTTGCCACTCCCTGCACCAAGTGCCTATCCGCTGCAGATCTTCCTGCATTTCGCTACAATTTTCTAATGCTGCAACTTCTCTGTATACTACAGCATCATCCGCGAAAAGCCGCATGGAACTTCCGACACTATCTACTAGGTCATTTATATATATTGTGAAAAGCAATGGTCCCATAACACTCCCCTGTGGCACGCCAGAGGTTACTTTAACGTCTGTAGATGTCTCTCCATTGAGAACAACATGCTGTGTTCTGTTTGCTAAAAACTCTTCAATCCAGCCACACAGCTGGTCTGATATTCCGTAGGCTCTTACTTTGTTTATCAGGCGACAGTGCGGAACTGTATCGAACGCCTTCCGGAAGTCACGGAAAATGGCATCTACCTGGGAGCCTGTATCTAATATTTTCTGGGTCTCATGAACAAATAAAGCGAGTTGGGTTTCACACGATCGCTGTTTCCGGAATCCATGTTGATTCCTACATAGTAGATTCTGAGTTTCCAAAAACGACATGATACTCGAGCAAAAGACATGTTCTAAAATTCTACAACAGATCGACGTCAGAGAGATAGGTCTATAGTTTTGCGCATCTGCTCGACGACCCTTCTTGAAGACTGGGACTACCTGTGCTCTTTTCCAATCATTTGGAACCTTCTGTTCCTCTAGAGACTTGCGGTACACGGCTGTTAGAAGGGGGGCAAGTTCTTTCGCGTACTCTGTGTAGAATCGAATTGGTATCCCGTCAGGTCCAGTGGACTTTCCTCTGTTGAGTGATTCCAGTTGCTTTTCTATTCCTTGGACACTTATTTCAATGTCAGACATTTTTTCGTTGGTGCGAGGATTTAGAGAAGGAACTGCAGTGCGGTCTTCCTCTGTGAAACAGCTTTGGAAAAAGGTGTTTAGTATTTCAGCTTTACGCTTGTCATCCTCTGTTTCAATGCCATCATCATCCCGGAGTGTCTGGACATGATGTTTCGAGCCACTTACTGATTTAACGTAAGACCAGAACTTCCTAGGATTTTCTGTCAATTCGGTACCTAGTATTTTACTTTCGAATTCACTGAACGCTTCACGCATAGCCCTCCTTACGCTAACTTTGACATCGTTTAGCTTCTGTTTGTCTGAGAGGTTTTGGCTGCGTTTAAACTTGGAGTGAAGCTCTCTTTGCTTTCGCAATAGTTTCCTAACTTTGTTGTTGTACCACGGTGGGTTTTTCCCGTCCCTCACAGTTTTGCTCGGCACGTACCTGTCTAAAACGCATTTTACGATTGCCTTGAACTTTTTCCACAAACAATCAACATTGTCAGTGTCGGAACAGAAATTTTCGTTTTGATCTGTTAGGTAGTCTGAAATCTGCCTTCTATTACTCTTGCTAAACAGATAAACCTTCCTCCCTTTTTTTATATTCCTATTAACTTCCATATTCAGGGATGCTGCAACGGCCTTATGATCACTGATTCCCTGTTCTGCACTTACAGAGTCGAAAAGTTCGGGTCTGTTTGTTATCAGTAGGTCCAAGATGTTATCTCCACGAGTCGGTTCTCTGTTTAATTGCTCGAGGTAATTTTCGGATAGTGCACTCAGTATAATGTCACTCGATGCTCTGTCCCTACCACCCGTCCTAAACATCTGAGTGTCCCAGTCTATATCTGGTAAATTGAAATCTCCACCTAAGACCATAACATGCTGAGAAAATTTATGTGAAATGTATTCCAAATTTTCTCTCAGTTGTTCTGCCACTAATGCTGCTGAGTCGGGGGGTCGGTAAAAGGAGCCAATTATTAACCTAGCTCGGTTGTTGAGTGTAACCTCCACCCATAATAATTCACAGGAACTATCCACTTCTACTTCACTACAGGATAAACTACTACTAACAGCGACGAACACTCCACCACCGGTTGCATGCAATCTATCCTTTCTAAACACCGTCTGTGCCTTTGTAAAAATTTCGGCAGAATTTATCTCTGGCTTCAGCCAGCTTTCTGTACCTATAACGATTTCAGCTTCGGTGCTTTCTATCAGCGCTTGAAGTTCCGGTACTTTACCAACGCAGCTTCGACAGTTTACAATTACAATACCGATTGCTGCTTGGTCCCCGCATGTCCTGACTTTGCCCCGCACCCGTTGAGGCTGTTGCCCTTTCTGCACTTGCCCGAGGCCATCTAACCTAAAAAACCGCCCAGCCCACGCCACACAACCCCTGCTACCCGTGTAGCCGCTTGTTGCGTGTAGTGGACTCCTGACCTATCCAGCGGAACCCGAAACCCCACCACCCTATGGCGCAAGTCGAGGAATCTGCAGCCCACATGGTCGCAGAACCGTCTCAGCCTCTGATTCAGACCCTCCACTCGGCTCTGTACCAAAGGTCCGCAGTCAGTCCTGTCGACGATGCTGCAGATGGTGAGCTCTGCTTTCATCCCGCTAGCGAGACTGGCAGTCTTCACCAAATCAGATAGCCGCCGGAAGCCAGAGAGGATATCCTCCGATCCATAGCGACACACATCATTGGTGCCGACATGAGCGACCACCTGCAGATGGGTGCACCCTGTACCCTTCATGGCATCCGGAAGGACCCTTTCCACATCTGGAATGACTCCCCCCGGTATGCACACGGAGTGCACTTTGGTTTTCTTCCCCTCCCTTGCTGCCATATCCCTAAGGGGCCCCATTACGCGCCTGACGTTGGAGCTCCCAACTACCAGTAAGCCCACCCTCTGCGACTGCCCGGATCTTGCAGACTGAGGGGCAACCTCTGGAACAGGACAAGCAGCCATGTCAGGCTGAAGATCAGTATCAGCCTGAGACAGAGCCTGAAACCGGTTCGTCAGACAAACTGGAGAGGCCTTCCGTTCAGCCCTCCAGAATGTCTTTCGCCCCCTGCCACACCTTGAGACGACCTCCCACTCTACCACAGGTGAGGGATCAGCCTCAATGCGGGCAGTATCCCGGGCAACCACAGTCGTAGTCCGATCGGGGGATGCGTGGGACGAGCTGGCCGTCCCCGACAAACCCCCATCCGGACCCCCACAGTGATGCCCATTGGCAACAGCCTCAAGCTGTGTGACCGAAGCCAACACTGCCTGAAGCTGGGAGCGAAGGGATGCCAACTCAGCCTGCATCCGAACACAGCAGTTGCAGTCCCTATCCATGCTAAAAACTTGTGCAAAGAACGTCTGAACTTATCTACAGAGAGCGCAAACAAAACGACACAAAATTGAAGCGGTTATTAAAATACAAGATTGCCTAGTAAATGCAGTAATGCTGCCACTTGTGCACTGCTGACACACTGCTCGGCGGCGGAAGGAGACTACGCGATTTAACACTATTCGAGTACTAAAACGTGATGCTACAACTCTCAAATACTATAATACGCCCGAAATTTATGAATTAAACAATGCAAGTACCAAAAACACGCAAAGATATTAAGAATTAAACTATGTAACAAATGAGTGAGCTAGGAGTATACGACTTGCTGCTGCAGCTGCTTATCCAACGGCGGCAGGGAGCACACTGACTGTGACCAACCGACACTGGCCGTTCAAAACAAAAACAGATGACAGACGACTACGCGAATTTACACTATTCAGGTACTAAAAACGCGATGCTACAACTCTCAAATACTATAATACGCCCGAAATTTATGAATTAAACAATGCAAGTACCAAAAACACGCAAAGAAATTAAGAATTAAACTATGTAACAAATGAGTGAGCTAGGAGTATACGACTTGCTGCTGCAGCTGCTTATCCAACGGCGGTCGTTCGATTTGATAGTACGTTCCTGTGAGGGCTTCCCCATTGCAAGCACAATCTGTTAGCACCACACCACTGCACCCGCAAACAAAACTAAGCATTATGTACATACGCTGAAAAGCCAAAGAAACTGGCACACCTGCCTAATATCGCATAGGGCCCCCGCGAGCACGCAGAAGTGCCGCAACACGACTTGGACTCGACTAATGTCTGAACTAAGGCTGGAGGGAAGTTACACAACGAGTCCTGCAGGGCTGTCCATAAATCCGTAAGAGTACGAGGGGGTGGACATCTCTCCTGAACAGCACGTTGCAATAATATTCATGTCTGGGGAGTTTGGAGCCCAGCGGAAGTGTTTAAACTCAGAGGAGTGATCCTGGAGCCACTCCGTAGCAATCCTGGACGAGTGGAGTGTCGCATTCTGCTGCTGGAACTGCCCAACTCCGTTGGAATGCACAATGGACACGAATGGACGCAGGTGATAAGACAGGATGCTTACGTACCTGTCCTCTGTCAGAGTCGTATCTAGACGTATTAGGGATCCCATATCACCCGAACTGCACACGCCCGACGCCACTACGGACCCTCCACCAGCTTGAACAGTCCCCTGCTGACATGCACGGTCCATGGACTGGTGAGGTTGCTCCCATACCCTTCCACGTCCATCCGCTCTATACAATTTGCAACGAGACTCTGCCGACCAGGCAACACGTTTCCAGTCATCAACAGTGTTGATGGGCCCAGTTGACACATAAAGCATTGTGTTGTGCAGTCATCATGGGTATACGAGTAGGCCTTCGGCACCGAAAGCCCAAATCGATGACGTTACGTTGATTGGTTCGCACGCTGACACTTGTCGATGGCCCAGCACTGTAATCTGCAGCAATTTGCCGACGGGTTGCACGATTCTCTTCAATCGTCGTTGGTCCCGTTCTTGCAGGATCTTTTACCGGCCGCAGCGATGTCGGAGATTTGATGTT
The DNA here is from genome assembly GCF_023864275.1 of Schistocerca cancellata. Classification (NCBI taxonomy): domain Eukaryota; kingdom Metazoa; phylum Arthropoda; class Insecta; order Orthoptera; family Acrididae; genus Schistocerca; species Schistocerca cancellata. The sequence goes on from NC_064631.1 coordinate 399,465,470, forward strand.
TTACCGGATTCCCGATATTCACGGTACACTCGCGAAATGGTCGAACGGGAAAATCACCACTCCACCGCTACCTCGGATATGCTGTGTCCCATTGCTCGTGCGCCGGCTTTAACTCCACGTTCAAACTCACTTAAATCTTGATAAACTGCCATTGTAGCAGCAGTAACCGACGTAACAACTGCGCCAAAAACTCACTCATTTTATTGACGTTGCCGACCGCAGCGCCATATTCTGCCTGTCTACATATCTCCGTATTTAAATACGTATGCCTATACCATTTCTATTGGCCATTCAGTGTAAAAGGTATTACCGCACACTACTCCACTATAGTACAGATTGCGTCGTTTTCTTCAGTAATGTAGCGAGGGGATTTGAGAGTGTATCAGGGCTGATGACATATACCTGCAAACAAACACATAATTAATTAAATAACTTCGTTTTTTCGAGGTGGTAATTAAAACTTTATGGCTACCGCTCGCACACAGGAACATCCCTGACTTAGGCTGAGTACCCGTCGTGGCTCCGTAGTGCACGTGACAGTGGCGGCAGCTGCGCGCACTGCGTGGTGCGCGGGTGTGGAGCGGCGCGGCGCGGCGCCTGCCTTGGCATTTGGGGCGGAGGTCAGCGCCGCCGTAACGGGACGGCGAGCCGGCGGCAAGGAGCAGGGCAGCTGACGCTCTGCGCAGAGCACAGCGGCGCCTCCTGTCGCTGCGGACGAGACGCGTGCTGCTGTATTCACCAGACAGCTTTGGCGTCAAACAGGAATGTGGCAGGAAGAGAGCTTCTTACCACCGAAAGTATACTCCGTTCATCACAAGTCTGGTGTAAACATTACACTGTGTATTCTTCCGCGTTTGCAGGAACCTCATTGGATTTCGTGTCACGCGGAGCGGAAGTCAAGCTGTCTCGAGTACAGTCAAGTAGGATAATGAGGATACGTTTTATGCCGTGTGGTACGCGTACATCTATTCAGCGATGATACGGGCCAACAGCTTTACCGGCGCATTTAACTTGGACAGCAGTGGCCAGGCAAGTGACCCAACTAACCTGCAGCGGTGTGAACAGCTGCAGTAAAGACGTAAAAAGAGGAATGTCATTTAACTTTTAAACAGAAGAAAATGATTTATGACAAAACTCAGGCGACACGCTTCGTAGGTGACTTGATGGAAAACATAACATAGCCCCGATCTTAGTTAACATAGTACTGTAATTAAAAACATGAGCGATGAAAATTCCTGACTTTAAGAAGGGTAATTTTCTGCATGAGCAACATGTGGCGTAAAATCGCGCTGTTGATTTCCCATGTAGTTAAATACTGAAACCACTTAAGGCGTTACAATCAGTCGTCTGATAACCTCTGAACTCCTTCCATATCGAACGCGGAGGAATACGTTACATTTCACTAGTGCTACGTTCATAACGAGGCGATCAGCAACACAATCCCAAACCACAAAAATCAACATTTCCTACTTCTCTTTTATGACGCGCTGTTCTGCAATCGTTGTCGTTCGGCAGTGACGTGTCATAAAGCTTCCTGCATTAATTCCAGAACATTTGACAGCTTAAATGTCTTGATATTTCTCACGACAAATCCCTCAACTTGGCTCCAGATCAATTCTATTGGGATCAGATTGCACTGTTACCGCGACGACTGCAAAAATGCAACATTTGTATAGCGGGCTTGACGCGGCGAAAATTATGTTTTCCATGTTTCTACGACCCTGTCCGCCCCTGGTAGCTGAGTGGTCAGCGCGACGGACTGTCTTTCCTAACAGCCCAGGTTCGATTCCCGGCTGGCTTGGACATTTTCTCCGTTCAGGGACTGGGCGTTGTGTTGTCCTTATCATCATCGTTTCATCCCCATCGACACGGAAGTCGCCGAAGTGGCCTCCACTCAAAAGACTTGTACCAGGCGAACGGTCTACCCGACGGGAGGCCCTAGCCACACGGCATTTTTTACGACACTTATCGCTTTGGCTAGTGTGAGACCATATCTGTCTTACAAAACAATAGGGATATTCAAATAAAGAGTATTTGATTGTTCATTTTTCTCCAAAAAAATTTAATTGTGTGATGGTTTCTAAACTTCAAGCATTTTTAACAAGCTTCTGTAAAATATCGATATTTAACTATGTATATTTGTAATGGAAACCAGAATTTTGTGTGTGATACGTAATTAGGAACTAGAAGGCGGGCATTTTCTTGAAAAATGATTGTTAAGTATAAGTTAATTAATATATATTTGATGAATTTCATATTTAAATGACTTACGTATTCAAACGGAAGAAAAGGAATTATAGACCACAACGAGTTTCGAACCGGCGCCCGTCAGTATTCACGATTTTTCTCCGAGGCTGCCGTTTACGCCACACATACAACTAAAATACGCTACCTTGTATTTGTTACATAGTTTTTCCCGAAAACGGCAAAGCTAATTTTTCTCTGTAATCTTGTGGAAAATATTAACAACAACTTGTTTCTCGCCATTAACGGTGTTCCGCACGCATGTTTCACTACGAAGCAGGAAGTAGTGTCATCCATTTTCATTTTAACTATGAACAGCGAGACAATTAGCAATGGTAGCGTTTACAGAAACTGTCATTGAAGACGACTTTTTAAATGAAAATTAAATAGCTAAAGTATGATTACGAAAAACGTTGCTGGCTGTTAAAACATCAGAATGTCTTAACGGTTGTTTTACAGTGGCATAGCAATAATACATCTTTTACATAAGTTGGATTTACTTCCATGAGCGGAGCTACGCCAGTGTACGAGAGCTACGCCTACTGACCAGTCCGCGCGACTCCCCCCACGCCGGCCGTCGGAGTTCGAGGTTCGAGTCCTCCCTTGCGCATGGGTGTGTGTTGTCCTCAGTGTAAGTTACTTTAAGTTAGATAAAGTAGTGTGTAAGCATATGGACCGATGACCTCAGCGGTTTGGACCTCGGCGGTTTGGTCCCATAGAACTTACTACAAATTTCCAAATTTTTTGCTGACCGCCGCGCGGGGTAGCCGTGCGGTCTGAGGACGGTCCGCGCGGCTCCCCCTATCGGAGGTTCGAGTCCTCCCTCGGGCATGCGTGTGTGTGTTGTCCTTAGCGCAAGTTAGTTTAAGGTACTTTAATGAGCGTGTAAGCCTAGGGACCGATGACCTCAGCTGTTTGTTCCCGCAGAACCTTACCACAAATTTTAAATTTCATTTTTTGTTGACCAGTCATCGCGTTTGAGTTTGTTTGCATCAAATTTATTCTTATGATGAACGAAGTGTAGTTGCTGTTGTTGAGGAAACTTGCTTGCACGCACCCATAATACAGTAGCGGAAATCAGTATAAAGGCAGGGTTCTGCGAAAGTAATAGTACAATGTTTGAAGCACACATGTATCGAATTTACTATGAAAGTGGTAAATGAAATAAAATGATCGTATGGCATTGTTGGCCGGGAGGCCAACTATTGCAAAGTCCTCTTTAGTTGACTGATGATGAAACTGTTGGTGAAGGACAAACAACACTCAGTCCCCTGCCGAGAATCGAACCCGGGCACCCTGCGTGGTAGCCACTAACGCTAGAACTACGCTACGGAGGCGAACTGTGAAAGTGGTAGATGCATATGAAAGATAAACATTCATGACAAAATCACATAGTTTCTTTCATAATACGAGTGACAAAATAAGACGATTACCTTTCCTAAACGGGAATTGTATAAAGGCACTCATTGTCCTGTTGTATTATTGCATTGTTCGTACTTTGTCCAAGCTCCGTTCTTCCTAATTACCTCAAAAATTCTCTTCTGCCTTGTTTCTGTACGGGTTAGCACTTCTTTCAGTGAAATTGTCGCCCAGTCTTCTCGTATCGCGCTTTTCGGTTCACATACGGCCTTAAATTGACTTCCATTGCGATAAATACGCCTTGCTAGTATTAATCAAAGGTTATCCTCTCGATTCAAATCTGTCATGCAGCCCAGGGCAGGACATCGACATCTTTATCTTTGAACTTTTTGGTTGTAGCAGGAATATACACAGATGCATCATATGTTGAAACATTGGACTTTCGTCCCGTAGGTACTCATACATTCTAATCAATTCTGTTTCTGTTTTCGTCTTACAGCAGGTTTCTGCAGTCGTTTCCTGAATGCAAGATGTTTGTCATGCGAGAAAATTTGTCGTACCCGTCTGGCAGTTACTGCCAACTGTAAATCAGCAACAGATTGAGAAAAATAACGGTTTGTGACCTTTGCTTTGCTCAAAAATAACCCTTTCTAGGCCTCAAATAATTTTCTTCTTTGCCCATATTTTCCGTTCTGTCCTCATTATGCACCAAAACTATCGAGATTGTCAATCACTGTACCTGAACAGTTCAGATTCTTGGCAATACGACGATTAGAGATATAAGCGTAGCATTGTCGCAATCGTCGTTTATGTACACAATACTATCACTAATAGCGTCTCTTTCCTACCTGTAGTAGAGGCATTTACGCACACACTAACACCGCACGGCGCCAACTGCCTTTATATCGAGTTGCACCCTCTACCATCTGAACCGTTACATACTGTACTATTGACACCAAATGCGATTACTGTTGCATATACAATGTGTACAGCCATTCCAACCGACAATGTTAATTTTCCTGCAAATATCCATGCCTTTATATTGATTTCCTCTACCGTACATCCTCGTCGCAGGGTCAAATAGGTTTAGGCAAACTACAGCATAACTCAAGACATAAAGAACAATTTACGGCAATTCATTAAGAGAAAGAATGCATTACGTACCTTGGGTGTCGCAGCGTTGTTAAAAGTTCACATGTACAGTTCTACCTTTAAACACTGCTATAGTACTGAGTACAGTTGACGATGACTAATACAACACGTAGACCGAGCGAGGCGGCACAGTGGATAGCATACTGGACTTGCGCTCGGGAGGACGATGGTTCAAACCTGCGTCCGGAGCATTCAGATGTAGGTTTTCCGTGAGTTCCTTAAATCGCTCCAGGTAAATACCGGGATGGTTCCTTTGAAAGGACACGACCGATTTCCTTTCCCATCCTTGACACCATCCGAACTTGTGCTCCGTCTCAAAAATGAACTCGATGTCCACGAGACGTTAAACCCTATCTTCCTTTCAAATAACTTCCGGTAATTCAGTCTGGAAACACTTTCAGCGACCGCCGATATTTCGACAGGAGAACACCCCGCCATTTTCAAGGCAAACTGCAACGGACAGGCGACGTACATGCAAATTTAAAACCTCGGTTCTCGGACTGAAGCAGGAAAGATAACACAAACACTGAACACTAGTGCCACCAGAGATGAACAAAGTCAGAGCTGTCGATAGTGAGACTACGAATTCGCAGGTGAGGTAGCATTGACTCTGTCCCTCTGTTTTTTGACAAGGGAGAGAGCCGGATTCCAAACAGAGTTTAAACAAAAACCTCCATCCTTGTTAACGAGGTTGCTCGCTAATTTAATCCCAACTTCCCCCTTCATAACACTGTCCCAATAGCTGGACGAGCATGCCAATATCTCGGTGTTATTGTATAACATGGGGTGACCAGTATACAAGCAATGTTCGGCAATAGCAGATCTACTAGGCTGCTGTAATCGTGTGGGCCGTTTATGCTTAGTACATCGGTCCTCCACGGTCCTGATAGTTTGACCAATATATGCCGTGCCGCAGCTACAAGGAATACGATATACACCCGCCCTACTCAGACCAAGGTCATCCTTAACAGAGCTCAAAAGCGCTCCCCTGCACCATCCTTACAAACTTTTCAGACTATTTCTGACCACTCTGTATAATCGCTTGGCGGTTCGATATTTACTTGGGAACTATTTGCACGACTTGAATTAAATAACCGCAACAGCTGCAGTGAGAATATTGACGTCCCATTGCTTCTCAGTTAGTTTCGTGACACTGAGGTCATATCCTCATATGCCAAACAATTGACCTAAAGAAGATGCAAAAACTTTTTGTTAGCCTGCAGAGGTTATACTGTATGACAAAATTTTTACACTGTATATAAGGAAAAAAGCCACGCACATTTCTTTTTATTTAGACATGGAAGATTTCCCTCAATGAAACGTAGATGTCCCCTGTCCTTATGCTGATCATAGCGTAAAAAGCCCAACCGTCAAAAACTACGTGCGAGATGTAACCTAGTATCTCAGTATCCATGTTTGTTCTAGGTTACATCATGTAGTTCACTGACAAGTTTTCGACGCTTGGGCTTTTTACGCTTTGATCGGCGTAAGGACAGGAGACATCTATGTTTACTGAAATTTTTTGGAAATTTGTGGTAAGTTCCTGTGGGATCAAACTGCTGAGGCCATCGGTCCCTAGGCTTACACACTACTTAATCTAACTTAAACTAACTTATGCTAAGGACAACACACATACACGCGCGCACATGCCCGAGGGAGGACTCGAACCTCCAATGGGAGGAGCCGCGCGCACCGTGGCAAGGCGCCCCAGACCATGCGGCTGCCGCGCGCGGCATTTTGTTGAGGGACGGCTGCCATGTCTAAATAAAAAGAAAGGTTCCTGGTCTTTCTTTTGTTATTTATAATGTAATAAAAATTTTGTGTTATACTTTAGCCTATGTAGGTTCACAAAAAAGTTTTTGTATTTTCATTAGGTCAGTTGTTTGGCACCTGAGGACGTAACTTTCAAGTCACGAAACTAGCTGTGAACCAATACGAGAGCAATAAATCTTCTCACGGCAGCTGTTGCGGTTATTTATTTATTCAAATGGATTTCTACAGCAGTGGCTGCCCCATTACCAGGTGATCTATTTATATGATTTATACGTTGCGCCTCTCTGGAGGCCGGTCTTGCCGTGTAGCGCCCTCTCTGTGTGTCTAGTATCTTGTGGAGAACACAGCACAAGCGTATACTGAAATGACTCGGGGACGTATGAAACAGATGTCTGTTAAGTAACATCCCCGAATAGATGTGTGTAAAAGCGACAAAACCCAGTTGAGAATGACAATAACTAATTTTGTATGGCATCTGGCAGAACTATATCAGATGATAAATCTAAACGGCTGTCTACACCACTTTATTCCATTAATACAGCTGCACCATGGAACGACAGGTGGAATCAGATTAGCATTCGTGGATTCACACGTGGTTAGCATTTAAGGGCAACCACATCACATTCTCTATACGGGATAAACATTAACAAAACCGACAAACAGCAGGGACGGATTCCTGACTGGAAATGGAGGGAAAAGGTTGAAACGTCTCTGTGGAGTCGTTTCATAGACGCTTGTCTCACTGGATTCTGTGCATCCTATTCTGTCCACCGTCTGATTGCGGTTTACTTTATTAACCCTACGAGAAAGACTGAGCAATCAAAGTAAGGCTTATTAAATGATATTATGTTTGATTTTTTTGTATTCCATAGGAAGTCATGTCCTGTATTTATTACGTTTTTCCTTTCACCCTATCCCATGTGTGCGTACATGTGACTGAATGAGTGTTTTTACGAGTGGTTTCGGGTTTCTTTTGTGGGGGACGCTGAGCTGGTTCTTGTCTGCTAGGAGCAGGAGATATTTGCTTCTCGTTTGGAGGTTAGCACAGGAAGACCAACTTAGGATCCCAGTACCTTAACAGAGAGGTTTACCCCATTTTGTCCGAGGTTGGTTTGTCTGTCAGGTTGGTGGCGAAAGCCTACCCCTCTGGTAGCTTCCGTTGCACCGGTATTAGGCGAAGCTCGCTGGAGAAAGGACACTCTGCAGCTAGCGGTTGGTGGGTACAGTTCGTAGCTCCTAGAGAGGGTTTCTGCCTTGCCACGTTAATTTTATTTCGTGACGGCAAAATCATTCTGTTATTGCACCATTAAAATTGCTTACATTTGTGCCTGGTTTAATGTCTTAACTTCTGAACAGTTAACTCGTAATCAAGTTTCCACGTGCTGAAGTTCGGCCGTTCGTAAGCGGCAGGCGCGGATTCCATGTCGTACATCTATTATACAAACCTTGCGAATCGGATAAGCTTCTTTCCAAGCTAGTGCATGAACATAATAGTGATAGGTATCTCTCTGAACTATTTCTGTCGTGGGTATGTAGATGGAATGATTGAATTATTGTGTTCCACTTCCCTATTGAGAGTTTTTCCTTTCTTAATTGCGCTATTCTACCATTTTTTGGCGAATTATTTAGTTAAATTTTTCATTCAGTCATCAGTCACGTGTATTCATAGGATGCGGCTCAAATTCAGTAATGAAATAAATATGCTACGTAAAAGATAAACTCTGCCTCCTTTATCTTTCTGATTGATGCCAGTTTTCAAATTAATTTTCTAATCCCTGATTTTTTAAGTTAATCTGCTTGCTTGTGATGAACAAAAATGGGAGGAAAAATCAATTTAATTAAACAAGCTCATTGATATACGACATACAATGCTGTTCATCTTGTTAGTGTCTTTACAAACTTGCATTCTTATAATTAAATTCTTAATTTAATTGAACTGATAATTTCCAGTTCGATCTTTTCTTAATTATTAGGAAAGGCTTGGGCTGGTGGCGACCCTATAATTTTTAAATTTATAATTGTCCTTGTGAGGTGGCTTAACCAGAAGTTGGGCACAAAGATTATATCTACATTATTCTTGGTACGTAACGTATGTCGAGCCTTGGCTAGGATCCATTTGCAGTTATACATACATACTTTACAAGGTTCAATGAACATGGTTCCGGGAATGCATCGTTGCCACGGTAGATGGAGCCGACGATCAAAGTTCCTCAGACCACGAGCTGTGTGTTCCATGCGTGTTGCAGGCTGTGTGATTGACGTAGCTGTAAGCAGCAGAATTGTTCGTCGGTAAAGAGGATTGACGACAGAAATACCATAATTGTGATAGTCTGCTGCAACAACCATAGACAAACTCCTTCCTGTAGAGGGAAATCCGCTGCTGATAATTCTTGCACTCACTGCAGGTGATGGGCGTAGTAGCCGTTGTCATGCGGGATACACATTTTTGTATTCTGATTCACACCACGTTGGCGGGCAACTTGCTTAGAACTTATACTAGGGTTCGTCTCAACATCCTATAGAACCCGGTCTTCCAAATCTGGTGTAGGCACAGTCAGCCGCCTCCCTGCACATTTCTCTGTCTGAAAGGACCCATGATCAGACAAACGCACAGAAACCGCTTGAAACACTGTGTGGTGTGGTTGGTGCCTGTGAAATTACTTGTTTTGGTACAGCTGTGCAGCCTCTCGACCGTTTCCATCTGCTTGGTCGTACATAAACACCACCTCGGCTTGTTCCCAACACCAATACCGGCCCATTCTGCTGCGTCAATCACACAGCCTGCAACACACAAGTAACACGCGACACATGGTCTGAGGAACTTTCTTTCGTCAGCGCCATCTACCGTCGCAAAGATGCATTTCCGGACACATGCTCATTGGACGTTTTTTCCTCTAGTCCGGAATCAGTACCTGCAGTTCGTTGGTTTTATTAACGTTCACCGGCCGCTGTGGCCGAGCGGTTCTAGGCGCTTCAGTCCGGAAGCGTGCTGCTGCTACGGTCGCAGGTTCGAATCCTGCCTCGGACATGAATGTATGTGATGTCCTTAGGCTAGTTATGTTTAAGTAGTTCTATGTCTAGGGAACTGATGACCTCAGGTGTTAAGTCCCATAGTGCTTAGAGCCATTTGACCCATCTGATTATTAACGCTCACCCTGTATAAAAATAGATTAGGCAGCTGGGTTTTCATTCAGAAATCGCATTTGAATGTTAATTGCAATTTTATCGATAATTGACACCTTGAGCCTATAGCTGTGTACAAAACACAAGTTGAGTCTTGTAAAGAGGACAACAACAGCTAGCCACTGCCAATAATGATGCCGTTCACTTACACAAACACCATCGTTACCGATTTCGAGCCGAGAAGTTCCGCTTCAGGCGGTTATTCAGGTTTGGATTACATTTATTTTTGTTTACATTGGTTCTCGGCTGTTTTCCCTCTTGTGGTGGAAATTCGCTGGGGTGGTGGTGCCCTACAGGAGAAAAAACGGCGTGACAAACTGCATATTTGACTGTAACTGTACCCAGTAACGAAGGAAAGTAATGTCAACAAATATAAGTTCTTCGGTGCGTCATAGTCGAGATTGCACCGTGAATAACTGGAAGCGTATCGCCCAGCCGGATGAATCATATTTCTTGTTACACAAGATCGATGGTCACGTCTCAATACGCTGTGGTGCAGAATAACAGCTGCTCGAAACAAGCACCGCACCACAGTGGGAGCAGTATTATGCTACGGGCTTGCATGGGGTAGCAGCCATCGAAGGTACCACTACCTACAGCTGTGTACTAACCTGGATCCCTTCAGGGCATTTAGGCCCCGTTTCGTGTTGTCGCTTTTCTTCATTTTGGTGCAATACTGTTACATATTTTTCATCATACGAGATAGTCCCAAAAGTAAGGTCTCCTATTTTTTTTTGTAAGTACATAGACTGTTTATTTCTACAATGGTTTACATCAGTTTACAGCTTAAACATTTAGCTTCATTTCGACATAATCACCATTTCTGTCGATGCATTTTTGTAGAGGCTTTGGCAGTTTTTGTATGCCCATGTCATACCAGCTCGGCGCCAGCTCCGCGGCTTTGGCGAAGAAGGATGCCGCCACTGGCATGATTGCTGCTTGGTCTCAGGTGTAAAGTGGTATGCCCAGGTTTCGTCACCCGTGACAATTGAGTCCAGAAAGTTGTCCGGTTCAGCTGCAAGGCGGTGAAGAAATGCGCGGGAAACATCAACTCGTTGCCGCATGTGGTCCTCAGTCAGCATGCGTGGCACCCATCTTGCGCACACCTTCCGGTAGTTCGATGTTTTCGTTAAAATTCTGTGAGCGGTGCTTCGGGAAACCTCAGGAACCAACGTGCAGAGATCATCCAGGGTGATCCGCCGATCTTCACGCATGCTTTGCTCAATCTTCAACTCTGTCTCCTCAGAAACTGATGGTCTCCCGCTCCTTTGTTCGTCGTGAATTTCGCTCCGACCAGCTGCAAACTCTCTAAACCACTTACGAACGTTTTTGACATCCATGCACGACTCACCATACACTTCCATCAATTGGCGATGGATTTCAATCGGCGCAGTGCCCTTTGTGTTCAAAAACCCAATAACTGCGCGCAATTCGCACTTGGCGGTAACATCCAACGGGAACTCCATTCTCAACGGCTGCCAAGCCAAGACTGAGCGCCTCAGCGCGGCGTGCGCATGTTTACACACAGCGTGTGTAGCACTCTTCATAACAGTGTGACCAACTGCCACACAAACGGAGTTCTGTACTTATAAAAAAATAGGAGACCTTACTTTTGGGATTACCCTCGTACATACGTACCTGTCAAACGTCATTTTAACGCTGCCGCTGACCTGCGCGAAACAATAATTTATTTAGCTACTTCATTTTTGCAAGTCTCATATCAACGTCCAATTTTCACTTAGGCGAACTTACTTTTATTCTCCGTCCCGTTGTTCGTCGTGCATGTACCTGTGCCTCATGCCTGTATCACAGCATCTTTTATACACGGCTGGTATAAAATTGCTGCGTAGCATTCGACATGTGGCCTACTTATGCTTTTGTTTGCGCAGGAGACTATACCTGAAATTACAGTTTTTTTACGTCTCCGGAAACTTCTTCTGAACTCAGTTGCATTATTAGATATAATAATGACGACCTTCAGACTTTCTACGAATATGCATGGAAGAAATGAAAGCACATGTGGTGCCATATTAACTGCATAACACAGTGTATGTTGAAAGTCGTTCATTGGAAAACGTCTTTCATATCTTTTACCTTTATATGAGCTATAAATCGCTGGCGAGGTTCAAAGACACCTTGTGCGCAGCTTTCGTCTGCCAGGAATGCTTCAGTCTTCGCCTCCACAGTGCAAGCTCATCTTTACCCCATACAATGGAGGCGACAGCTGACTGACGCGTCCTGTGCCTGGGAGAGTGGGGTCTGAGCTAGCGTTCATACGTGGACGGTGCGACAAAGACACTTGTGTTTCCGTGATCACAGCGGCTAGACGCATGGCGTGGAAGCTGCCCGTAATTTCAAGGTTCTGTGGGTTCAAATTCGACGACGTAGCTAATGTTTCTTTTCGATGGCCATATCATGTGGAGTCGGACAACATATTACTTCCCCTACCATACATCTCGCGTATTGACCACGAGGAGAAAATTCGAGAGATTAGAGCCAATACAGAGGCTTACCGACGATCATTCTTCTCAAGCACTATTCGCGAGTGGAACAGGGTTGGAGGAATCAGATAGTGGTACCGAAAGTATTCTCCGCCACACACCATTAGGTGGCTTGTGGAGTATGATGTAGATGTAGACCTACGCTGTATCCTACAAGAATTTGTCTTGAGAATATTGTCTGGCCACACGATTTGGTGTAATATTCTAGTAATTTTTCAGATTTATAGATGTGTTTTCTTTGTGACCAAGAGAGAGATTTTGCTCCATGTTCAAGGATCAATACTGGTCTTTCAGTAACTCATCCATGGATATAATTCCACTTATGTAGTATCACCATAGCGACTAGAAATTGTATGGGATTTCGTTTGTTCTAATTTTGATGATTTGTGTTACTGTGTGCGACATGATTCCATAAGATAACTTCTGTAATTTTATTGCTGAGTTGTGTTGTTTTTCTTGAATAATAGTCAACTATTACTCCAATTTCTATTAGAAACCATTGATAATTTGTCACGCTTTCTTGCTCGGCTACCATGTACTCATGCCACCAACCCTTACTAATCTTTATACTTGGCGATATGCCCAACACTAATGTTAAAAATATCCAGTTTGCTGAAAGTGAGCACTAGTTTATCAAGCACGAAACCTGGAAGAGTGCGAAATTGCTTTCACCACAGATTTACACATTCAAGAACTGGAGATTGAAGAAAAACCCGTCTAAAACAGAGATAAATGTGTACCATCTTAATAACCGCGAGGCGAATTGCAAATTAAATGTGATAGTTAAGAATATTGGCCATGGCCCTTACTTTTAAGAACCACTTAGAAAATACAGCAAAAAAAGTGAACACCAACATTGATACCATTAGAAAACTAGCCAGGCCAGGATGTGGTGCAAATGCAGATACTCTCCGTACTGATGCATTGGCATTAGCCTGCTCTGCGGCTCAGTACAGTGCTCCAATGTGGAAAAATAGTGTACATGCACGCAAACTTGATGTTAAGTTAAATCAGGCAATGAGATTAGTGCCACTACTAAACCAACTCCACATCCATGGCTGCCTGTATTGTATAATATTGCACTACCTTAATTAGGCCCGCCCGGTTAGCCGTGCGGCCTAACGGACGGCTTTTCGGGCGGGAAGGAACGCCTGGTCCCCGGCACGAATCCGCCCGGCGGACTTGTGTCGAGGTCCGGTGAGCCGTCCAGTCTGTGGATGGTTTTAGGCGGTTTTCCATCTGCCTCGGTGAATGCGGGCTGGTTCCCCTTATTCGGTCTCAGCTACACTATGTCGGCGATTGCTGCGCAAACAAGTTCTCCACGAACGCGTACATCACCATTACTCTACCACGCAAGCAAACATAGGGGTTACACTCGTCTGGTGTGAAACGTTCCCAGATGGGGGGGGGGGGGGGGGGGCGAACCGCACAATAACCCTGGGTTCGGTGTGGGGCGGCGGAGGGGTGAAGTGGACTGCGGTAGCCGTCGTGGGGTTGTGGACCACTTTGGTTGCGGCGGGGACGGAGCCTCTCCGTCGTTTCTAGGCCCCTGGTTAACATACAATACAATACCATCAATTAGACGAGAAACAGCACTTGTAAGAGAGTTCCGAAAGTGTGCTACTCATCAGACCGCACTTCTGTATAGCCAGCTACAGAACAGACCTGCCAGCAGACCTAAATCCAGAAAACCACCCTGGGCAACGCAAGATGTGCTTCTCAAATGTCGTGTTTGTGTCAAGAATAGAGAGGTTTGACGTAAGTTTGCTTCAGCAGAGTCTCCCCTTATTATTGATCCTACAAAACGTGTAAGCGGTCTTGGCCTTCCCAGGAAACTATGGTCAGCTCTGGAACGATTCAGTACAGGGCATGTAAGGTGTGGTGCCTGTTTTTATGCTTCAAGGATGCCCCAATGTGCGACTCCACAGCATCTGGTTGAAGAGTGTTTATACGAAAATTTCGTAGTGGACTGAATGAAAAAATGGCTCTGAGCACTATGGGACTTAACTACTGAGGTCATCAGTCCCCTAGAACGTAGAATGACTTAAACCTAACTAACCTAAGGACATCACATACATCCATGCCCGAGGCAGGATTCGAACCTGCGACCGTAGTGGTCACGCGGTTCCAAACTGACGCGCTTAGAACCGCACGGCCACACCGGCCGGCAGTGGACTGAATGAAATGCATTTGGTGACACCAAGATCTGTGAACTGGTTAAGAGTTCTAGATATTCAGTTATAAAATTTTGGAGTGTTTGTTTTTATAATATGTATTTTAGGTACATTTAACCATTTAAATAAGAATGTAAAATAACCATGTAAATCACAAAAATAACAATAATAATTTTCTCATGCGTATCACAGCAAGAACAAGGTAGTTATAAACTGCAGAAAACTTCGACACGCGTGCTGATCCAGAATACGATGTGAATGATTAATGTAATAGATGCTTCTTGCGGATAGGTGTTTATACAATGTGGAGTTTACATCGCCAATACACGCATTCACCTTGTGAGGGAGGATGCTATACACTTTCATCTCGTGTTAGTAAGCTTTCACCACATTGGAAGTAATTTCACATTTATTAAATATATGTTCAAGATCCCCTACCATTGAACTATATATTTTCTACACTCGTATGTCTCATAACAAGAAGTCAGACCAAGTTAATATTCATTTATTGGTCAAAATCTTGTATATGGGGGGAATATCTTCAGGACGGTGGTATTACAGTCAGACACGTTACGTACTCAGATTAAATTTAAAAAGGAATGGCAGGTTTACGATGTTTACAGTAATGTCTAGAGGTAGTTTATGTTACAGGCAGACTTTTCTTTAATTTTACAAACTTGGATATTATCGAGCGACATCACACAAGATAATATATACACTTATATCAAAAGTAGCTATTCGCTAATGAAATAAAATACTTATGTTTATTCAGGGAAGTGGAGCATTCACAGTTTCGATAACAAGAATAGAACGTTAAATATTACATGAGTGGTGGGAAACTATGACATATTTTACAATATAAAATATCTGTTTTATGGGGGTTTAAGTGGAACAGAGCATATTCCACTGCACAGTACAACATTCACATTGGAGACATAATCCTAGGCTGCGTCTAACTGCTATTTTTGTAATTTCTTTTCTTCCAGGACTGATAGTGCAGCAAGGACGGAGGACAACGTCTGTGAAGATTGAAATGAAGGGGAGAGTTACCGGCAGAGATGAAGTCATGAAGACGGCCTGGATAGCTCAGTCGGTAAGATGATTTCGAGTTCTAGTGCGGCACAGATTTTTAATCTGCCAGTAAGCTTCAAAACCTTAAAAGATTATCCAGCTAGTGAAGTAACCACAGAGTGAATAAAAAAAATTCGTCTACTAACCCAGTGTCATAGTAACACAGCTTTTCCTTCGAGCTTCCATTGCCCCATGGTCTTTGGTAGATCCCAACTTATCCATTTATCCTTGAAGTTTCATCTCTGTTTCTTAGAACTGTGGCTTGATGTCTTAATATGATGAGCAGAAACTTCATTGACAAAACTTCGGGGTAGTTGAGAGATATTTTTTGAGTATTTTGTTGACAGGGACCCTATATCACCGGTGGGTCGTTATTCAGTGGCTGCATCGACAATAGTAATAGCCCACTTTATTCTTCGACCTCAAGCCTGCATGCAGAACAGCTCGGTTCTGTCTACGGTTTGTTTTTCTGGCAGTATTAGTTGTACGTTAACAGTGATACATAGTATTATGGTTAGGATTACTGACGAAGAGTTGCCTGGTATGCACCTCGTGAGCTGTTCCCGCAGTAACAACACAGTCTAAGGGTTGTTGCATTACTCTATGTTTTGGGTTATTCTTTTTGATGACTACATATTTCAGGCTTTTAGTAGCTGTGAAGGTATTGTTACAGACATGAATGTAATTGGGGTAAGAAACCGAATAAATAATTACTGTATTAGCCACGAGAGACCACATAGTTCTTTATACGAAAATACTCAGAACATCCTCTGATAGTCTGTAGGCAGGATTCGTGTTCACCCTATTTACAGGGTGATACATTTAACCAGTTCACATGAAACAATTCGGAACCATATGAGATATCGTAGTTCTCTTTTCGGTCAGATAAGTTGTGAGAATGTTCTCAATGAACGATATATGGCCTCTTCATTGCAACATTGATTGCAAAGACATCTATGATCGAAACATCCACTACGGTTGTACAGTTATTTACTGACTTAAATCTTTACACTGCCAGGTTTCAGAGACGCAGCCCGATCTTCAGGTATATCAGGTTTCAGCGATTCAGTCCCATCATCAGGGGTATATGATAATAGCAGGACGAAGCGCCCAAGCCCCACGTACCTTACAAGGCGTCACAGCTACCTTACAATTCAAAACAAATGCCTTGTAAGGTATCTAAGACATGGACACTTCGTCCTGCTATTTTTAGACTCAGCTGAAGCTAGAACTGAGTAGCTGAAACCTCAAACATCTGAAGATGAGACTGCTAATCTAGTAGTCTGAAGACTTCAATCACCAGTACGACGATCTTGTGAAAGGGCGCTGACGATCACGTTGTTTATCGCCTAACAATTTTAAATCCATCCACCCATCCAAGACTTCAGTCAATAGGTAACTATACAACTGTAGGGATGTTTTAGTCATGAACTTACATACAACAGTCGTCGATGTCCAACCACCAAAAATTTATGTTACGAACATATCGCTATCAGTTTAAATTTTTAAAACGAACCATGGTATGTATTTTATCAATAACGGATGCAGCTGAACTCGGTGACTGTTCCTTTATAGAGTGTAGAATAATAACCGCTACAGTTACAATAGAAAGCAGTGTATTTAACACAGGACTGGTCGGTCGTGTGCTCATCTTCAGGTGCGTTACATTCAGGTACATGTTTCCATACTCAGTGTTGGAGATTAATTTTTAAATCAAAAACAAATAATGAGATGATGACTAAATAGACGCAAATGAAACGTTTCGAAGTGGCTAAGCGATGTGTGTTGTAAAATATTATAGTAATTACTTATAACTGATAAATCCATATCGTTACCACATTACGTTTATCACATTTTTTCAAAAATATTTCTTTTTAGACAGTAACTACATGCTTTAATAAAGTCGAAACATAATACGGAAGCACGAATAGTTAGCATGGTGACAAAAATACAGTTAACCTGTAAAAAACGAAATGTTTTTGATAAAAATGTGATAAATGTAACGTGAAAAGTATATGGATACACCAGCTATATTTAAGTCCTATAATATTTTACAATACATGTCGCCTAGTCACTTTCAAATGTTTCATATTATGTGTTTTTTATTTAAACAGTGATCATGAGTATGAAAACATGTACGTGACAGTAAGGCACCTGAAGATAGGCGCAAGCCCGAAACCGGTCGTGCGTTAAATGAAGGTGTTCTATTGTGACTGGTAGCAGTTATTAATCTACACCGTACAAACCATAGGAATTTCTGTTGCTGATATCTTAGTTCTAATAGAGACGTATCCAATGGCGTTTCACTCTTCAAAATCCGATTAATAGTTGAGGAGACCCCCTCAAAAACCATGGACCTTGCCGTTGGTGGGGAGGCATGCGTGCCTCAGCGATACAGATAGCCGTACCGTAGGTGCAACCACAACGGAGGGGTATCTGTTGAGAGGCCAGACAAACGTGTGGTTCCTGAAGAGGGGCAGCAGCCTTTTCAATAGTTGCAGGGGCAACGGTCTGGATCATTGACTGATCTGGCCTTGTAACACTAACCAAAACGGCCTTGCTGTGCTGGTACTGCGAACGGCTGAAAGCAAGGGGAAACTACAGCCGTAATTTTTCCCCAGGGCATGCAGCTTTACTGTATGGTTAAATGATGATGGCGTTCTCTTGGGTAAAATATTCCGGAGTTAAAATAGTCTCCCATTCGGATCTCCGGGCGGGGACTACTCAGTAGGACGTCGTCATCAGGAGAATGAAAACTGGCGTTCTACGGATCGGAGCGTGGAATGTCAGATCCCTTAATCGAGTAGGTAGATCAGAAAATTTAAAAAGGGAAATGGATAGGTTAAAGATAGATATAGTAGGAATTAGTAAAGTTCGGTGGCAGGAGGAACAAGACTTTTGATCAGGTGAATACAGGGTTATAAATACAAAATCAAATAGGGGTAATGCAGGAGTCGGTTTAATAATGAATAAAAAAATAGGAGTGCGGGTACGCTACTATAAACAGCACAGCGAACGCATTATTGTGGCCAAGAAAGACACGAAGCCCACGCCTACTACAGTAGTACAAGTTTATATGACAACTAGCTCTGCAGATGACGAAGAAATTGATGAAATGTATGATGAAATAAAAGAAATTATTCAGATGGTCAAGGGAGACGAAAATTTAATTGTCATGGGTGACTGGAATTCGAGAGTAGGAAAAGGGAGAGAAGGAAACGTAGTAGGTGGATATGGATTGAGGCTATGAAATGAAAGAGGAAGCCGCCTGGTAGAATTTTGCACAGAGCACAACTTAATCATAGCTAACACTTGGTTTAAGAATCATAAAAGAAGGTTGTATGCATCGAAGAAGCCTGGAGATACTGAAAGGTTTCAGATAGATTATATAATGGTAAGACAGAGATTTAGGAAACAGGTTTCAAATTGTAAGACATTTCCAGGGGCAGATGTGCACTCTGACCACAATCTATTGGTTATGAACTGTAGAGTAAAACTGAAGAAACTGCAAAAAGGTGGGAATTTAAGGACATGGGACATGCATAAACTGACTAAACTAGAGGTTGTACAGAGTTTCAGGGAGAGCATAAGTGAACAATTGACAGGAATGGAGGAAAGAAATACAGTAGAAGAAGAATGGGTAGCTTTGAGAGGTGAAGTAGTGAAGTCAGCAGAGGATCAAGTAGGTAAAAGACGGGGGCTAGTAGAAATCCTTGGGTAACAGAAGAAATATTGAATTTAATAGACGAAAGGAGCAAATATAAAAATTCAGTAAATGAAGCAGGCAAAAAGGAATACAAACGTCTCAAAAATGAGATGACAGGAAGTGCAAAATGGCTAAGCAGGCATGGCTAGAGGACAAATGTAAGGATGAAGAGGCTTATCTCACTAGGGGTAAGACGGATATCTGCCTACAGGAAAATTAAAGAGACCTTTGGAGAAAAGAGAACCACTTGTATGAATATCAAGAGCTGAGATGAAAACCCAGTTCTAAGCAAAGGAGGGAAAGCAGAAAGGTGGAAGGAGTATATAAAGGGTCTATACAAGGGCGATGTACTTGATGATCATATTATGGAAATGGAAGAGGATGTAGATGAAGACGAAATGGGAGATACGATGCTGCGTGAAGAGTTTGACAGAGCACTGAAAGACCTGAGTCGAAACAAGGCCCTGGGAGTAGACAACATTCCATTAGAACTACTGACGGCCTTGGGAGAGCCAGTCCTGAGAAAACTCTACCATCTGGTGAGCAAGATGTATGAGACAAGTGAAATACCCTCAGACTTCAAGAAGAATATAATAATTCCAATCCCAAAGCAAGCAGGTGCTGACAGATGTGAAAATTACCGAACAATCAGTTTAACAAGTCACGGATGCAAAATACTAACGCGAATTCTTTACAGACGAATGGAAAAACTGGTAGAAGCCGACCTCGGGGAAGATCAGTTTGGATTCCGTAGAAATGTTGGAACACGTGAGGCAATACTGACCCTAGGACATTCGCCATGCGCACGCCCTGCCTTCGGATCTCCACATTGTGTACCGTGATTCGTCACTCCACACAATGTTTTTCCACTGTTCACA